>NC_139000.1:65635087-65882587 GCF_964374135.1 Grampus griseus | reverse complement strand
GACTCTCTGATTGGCAAGAAATCAGAGCTAACTAATACTGGTATTTTTTCTCCTTTGCTATGTTGGAAAATTATACATAATCAATTCAGCACTGCTAAAGAAATGACAACTATTCCACATCATAACAAGATAATCCCTTGCAAAACTGATGCTTTAATGCTCCCCCTCCTATTTATTGGAATTGCTGTGTCAAAGAGTACTTGGATCACTTTGGGATAGGCTAAATGGGTATGGAACCAGGATATACACATTTTCATGTGTTCATTTAAAAAGCATTTATCGAAATCAAAGTATCAATCACTGGCAAAGAACAGTGAGGATAAAAGCATAAGACATAAGCAACTTTTCTTGCTTTCAAGGAGCTCACACTTCAGAGGGGAAACAGACAAGGAAAACAATGAAGTTTAATACCTGCTAATGCACAAAAGAGGCGTACATCTCAATCTTAAGAAAAAAGGTTCAGGAAAAAGTTATCAATAATAATCTTAGAACTGAGTCTAGAAATCATTAATGAACTAGACAAACAATAAAATGTGAAAATATGTGTGATAAATATGTAGAGTTCATTTCCTTTAGTATATATTTGAGGTCATGTATATAAATACATTTTTTAAAAAAATGCAAACTGGTAGAACACTTGCAAAAAAAAATCAAGTTTAAAGTGAAAGTGGAAAACCTCACTAAGGGCTTCCCTGGTGGCGCAGTGGTTGACAGTCCGCCTGCCGATGCAGGGGACATGGGTTCGTGCCCCGGTCCGGGAAGATCCCACATGCCGCGGAGGGGCTGGGCCCGTGAGCCATGGCCACTGAGCCTGCGCGTCTGGAGCCTGTGCTCCGCAACGGGAGAGGCCACAACAGTGAGAGGCCCGCGTACTGCAAAAAAACCCCCCAAAAAACAAAAAACCTCACTAGTTTCCAGAGATGAAAAACAAAAGAATGAATTAACAAGGCTATTTTTAGATGATAATAAAGCTTGCAAGGTTATAAAAACTGGGCACTCTCATACACTGTGAGAAGATAATTTGGTATAATCTTTCTGGAATGTAGTTTACTGTGCATGGTATATATTCAAAAGCTTGAGGTTCATAATCTTTGACATAGAGATTTTACTTTTAAGAATTCATTCTACAGAAACAAGTGATGAGAATAAAGATAGACAAATGAAAATGTTCATCACAGTATAAAATCAGAGGAAATAGAAAAAATATATATTGAAATAAGTTAAATGCCCCAAAGTAGGGAAATATTTAGATTTAAAAAATGGTACGTTCCTCCATTAGACTATTAGGCAGTCATAAAAATGCTTTCAGGGCTTCCCTGGTGGCGCAGTGGTTGAGAGTCCGCCTGCTGATGCAGGGGACACGGGTTCGTGCCCTGGTCCGGGAAGATCCCACATGCCGCGGAGCGGCTGGGCTCGTGAGCCATGGCCGCTGGGCCTGCGCGTCCGGAGCCTGTGCTCTGCAGCGGGAGAGGCCACAACAGTGAGAGGCCCACGTACAGCAAAAAAAAAAAAAAAAAAAAAAAAAAAAAAGAATTAAAAATGTTTTCAAACGTTTAATCATATTATAATGGTAATTGTACAAGCAGGATACAAATTCATATACTGTATGATTCCAATTACATAAAATATATTTTCTTCATTTACTTTGTATACCCTTTATACAAACACAGAGCCACATGCAGGGTCTAAGACCATGCCTCCCTTAGGTTTTCTTCCAACTATCATTTGGGGCTGAAGGAAAGGCCACGCATTGGGGCTAAGACCTAATTTCCATAGATCTCTTCACCTCAGTCTACAGATGTCAATAAGGAACCTTAGGCAAAGCCCTCTCTATCTCCAAATACACTGCCTGCCACCACTATTTGCCTTGAATTCACTAAACTAACCTCATTATGCCTTTTATCCTGATTTATGTGAGTCACCATAAAAGCCCTAACTCCTGTGTCAATGGGAGTTTCTTAGAATTGTCATATTCTCATGCTAGTTATGAATTATTTTAAAAAGAAAAAAGTAAAAACCAAAAAGTGAAGCAATAAGAAGCTTGCAGACTTAAAGTCAAACTGACCAGGCAGATTTGAAAAATCCCAAAATATAGCTGAAGAGTCTACTACCACTCCTCTATTCTCTATCTCACCTTTTACAATTAGACTCTCACTCTCTCCTCCATGTCCACTCACGCCTTTCATATTCCCCATCATGCTGTATCTTTGTACTATATTCTGAGTAATTTTGTCATCTTAATAGTCCAATTTTCTAATTCTTTCTTTAGCTCAATAACGCATTGTATGAGGGCCCTATTATTACCAAAACCAGATAAAGACAGTACAAAAAGTTATATAACAGACCAATTTCAGTCATACATAGAGATTTAAAAAACAAATATCAGTAAGATGAATAAAGCAATATATATAAAGGTTAGAAGTGTCCCAGGTATCAAAAGATAAAACATTTGATAAAATTTATCACCGTTTATGATATTAGTTTATCAGACTCCTTAATCTGATAAAAGGGTATCCATAAGAAAATTATGGCTAACGTCATAGTCCATGGCAAAATAGTCCCTTTAAAATTAGGAACAAGGCAAGGACACCCACTCAAACCACTTCTATTGAACTTTTATATGGTAAAATGTATAAAGATCAGTATAACAAATTAGGATTTTTAAGGAAGAAACAAAACTGCCATCATCACGTACTGTTTGCATAGAAAACCCAGAGGGTCTAAAAAAAATTTAGAATTATTAAGAGATTATTAGGGTAGATGGAAATAAGATAAACATTTAAAAATCATTTGCACTGCTATATACAAGAAACAGAAAACCTAATAAAAATGCAAGTATCTAAAACAGCAACAAAAATGTAAGCTACTCAGAATTTAATAAAAGACATTACATATTACATATCTAATAAAGAGATATAAGACCTCTATGGAGGTCTTATACAAACTACAAAACTTTATAAAAACTACAAAAATTTGTAAAACTACAAAAATTTATTTAAATACATTAAGGAAGACCTAACTTGAAGAAGACAGCATACGCAGGAATAGAAGCATTTAAAATGACAAAAATATCTGTTCTCCTCGAATTAATCTTCACGAGATTTTTCAGGGAACTTGATAGCTGGTTATAACACTATACTAAAGAGCAAAGGATCAATAATATCCAAAACACTGTTGAAGAATAATATGGTAAAGAGACCTGTCATATCAGTTATCGAGACTCATTATAAAGCTAAAATAATAAATACAGTGTTGTTATTTCAGAGATTTTTAAAAAGTCACCCAATGCAAATGGACCCACTTAAATATGAACCCATATATACATGCAATAATAAATGTCAGAGATGGCACTGTAGATCACTGAGAAATGGAGTGATTATTAGCACAGTGCATAGTACTGAACCAGATACCCAGATTTTTTAAAATTAAATTGAATTATCTTCTTCACCACAACAAATATCAATACCACATAGATTAAAGACTCATATGTGGAAGTCACAACTATAAGGCTTTAGATGAAAATCTAGGAAAATATCTTTATGAGTTTAAGATAAAGTAAGATTTATTAAACAAGATACAATAAGCACCAAAGCTGAGAAGAAAATATTGAGAAATTCAAAGACATTAAAATGAATAACTTCATTTTTCAAAAGACACCACAGAATAAGTGAAAAGAAAAGCTATAAGCAAGAAGATATTTGCAACAATCATAACTGATAGCTGAGACTGCTGGTTGATCTCCAAACTCATTTCCTTTTTTTGGAAATGGGTACATACCTCCCAATATTTGGGCGCATGTATTTCCCAAGCTTCTTTGCAGTTAGATAACATGTGGCCAAATAATTGAGTTATAGCTAAGGACATGCCAGCAGAAGTGATATGTACCACTTCTAAGTCTTATTCATAAAAACTTCCTAAATGTGTTTCTCTAGGACATTTTTCCCTTCTTGCTGGCTGGAGTAGAGATGATTTCAGGACAACTTTAGGAGCTACATTTAAAGCTAGTGGATCCAAAAGATAAAAGGAGACTAGATCTCTAAATCATTGTTTGGAAGTTGAAAATCCAAGTAATACCCACATTAAACTCTTATATATACATAAGAAATAAATCATGTTAAACCTCAGAGATTTGGGGTTTATGTAATACAGAAGCTGACATTATATCAAATACTAATGTAATAACTAACAAAAGATTAGTATGCAAAATAAAGAATTTCAACAGAGAGATAAACATTCTAATAGAAAAACTGGCAGAGGACACAAGTATTTCATATAACATAAACATAAGATGCTCAAGCTCATTAGAAATCAAAGAAATACAAAATAAAACCAGAATGAGGTATCATTTTACTTCTTTTAAGAATGCAACTAAGAAATCTATAATTTGAGACACTTTGGCAAATAATTTGGCATTTTCTTATAAGCCTGAATATCTTCATATTCATGACATGTGATTTCACCCTTAGCAATATACGCTAGAGAAAGTTTTGCATATGTGTGTCAGGAGACATGTACTAGAAAGTTCACAGCAGCAGTGTGTAAATATTCCTATAGCTAAAAAAATTAAAACAAAAAATGTTCATTGACAAAAGGAGTGGATAAATAAATTGTAGCTTGTTCATACAACAGACTGTTGCACAGAAGAGGAAAAGAATTATAGCTATGCTCAAGAACAATGAGTTACATTACAAAATAAAATTCAAAGAAAAAATCTAGTTGCAAAGCATGATATACATAGAGTATGAAATGGCTAAGGTTTAAATAAAAGCTATAAGGAACAATATATTATTTATAATCATTTATATTATTTAACAAAGCATAGCTTTAAAAGGCAGGAATTAATCAACAGAAGTCCAAGAAAAGAAGTAAGATGGGATCAGAGAGTAGCACATAGGTAGCATCAAGAGTATTGGTGATAGTTACTGGTGGGTACCCAGACATTACATTTATTCTTTGGTAGATTTCAAATATTTAGTAATAAATTTTTTTAAAAAGAAAGTGAGAACATAAGCTAAAACAACATACAAAAGGACAATTCTGTAACACTTAAGAAAAGAGGGAATAGAGTATCTGTGCAAAGAAATAAAAATTAACAAGCCTGTGGTTAAAATTCACAATCTTATCACCTGCTGTTAGCCACATGAAGTATATCTCATTCACAGATAAACAGAGTAATTTTAAGGCTTAGGTTTCTCCCCTGTCCTCTACTACAAGATATTCCTCCAAGGCAAGAAACAGTACTTCTGCATGGAAAAGATAAACAATCACTCTGAGATAAGAAGAGGCAGTCATTCCGAATATAGCTAGTTAAGAGCAGGGTGCTACGAAATCAAAGGTCACAGGTTTCAATCCCATATGAACCAATTAGCTTTGTCCTTTTCTCTGGCAAAGATTGTCAGTTGGCTCACCAATAATTCAGATTATAAGTGAGATCAGGAAAAAGAGAAGATAAATCACCACCAATACAGAAAAAAACCCTCAAATTTGCTAAAATGACACAAGAAGTGCTTTTTTAAGACCTAACATTTATTACTCCATCATGCATTGCCTCCTGTAATCTTAATAAAACTCTTATGGGGTAGGTACTATTATAATACCATTTTTCAAGTGACAAAACTGAGACTTAGAAAAGTTAACTGTTGAAAGTAACAGATAAGGGACCCAGATTCCAGAATTTAGGTTGTTATTTACTACTCTGTAAATATATCCCCCCAAAATCATGCACTGAAAAGCACCACTATAAGCATTTGAAAAAAATTATTTAAGGATACGAAAACTGGAAAAACTAAAATCTTTCTACTATTTCTTCTCAACTATATAATCCACTTGCCCACTTAGTCTCTTCTTGATCAAAGGGTGATCCCTGGACCAGCTACAACAGAAACATCTTAGAATGTAAAAGAAATGCAGAATCTCAGACCCCAGTCCAGACCTACTATCACATCAGAAACTACTTTACAACAATGCCCCTGACCCCTACAACTCCAAGTGACTGAGATGCATATTCACATCCGAAAAGCACTTACCTAGACTATTCTCAATATCCAAGACACACCACAAACTTTCTCACCTCTAACACAATGCTAATTCACTTCCAACAAGAAGCTAGGGGAAAAAAAAAAAAAAGAAGCTAGAAACTCCTAAATTTCAAATTGACATATTCCACTTTCTCTGTGAGAAGTTTGGCATTCCCCCTCCTCTCCATACACATGTTCCCTGCAAAGCTTCTTTCCACAGAGCTCATACTTTGCTCATGTTTCCATAATAGCACATTTTATAACAATTATTTTCCCCTCTGCATACCCATTAATGAGATTCATAAGAGTACACTGCCTTATTCATCTTTGTATCCCTTCACACTAAATCCAGTACCTAGAATACAGTAGGAGTTTAATAAATATTAACTGAATAATGAATGAATGAATAGATGGAAGGATGGAGAGATGGATAAAGAGTCCGATTAAAACACTCCAATAGGTTTCATGTTGATCTTCTATTTAAAACACACCAATGGCTTTCCATCTCACTCAGAGTAAAACCTGAGTGAGAAACCTACATGCTTACGTAGGCCGAACAAGGCCCTAGGACACATGATCCCACATCTGTCCCTCTGAGGTCACTTCTCATTCTCTTCCCCACAGCTCTCTTGGATCTAACCACATTGGCCTCCTTGCTAGGCAAACTCCTGCTTCATGAGCTTGGCACTTACTGATCCCTCCACTTAGAACACTCTTCCCTCAAATATTTAAAAAAGTTCACTTCTTCCAGTTTTCTTCTCAAATGCCACCTATCAGAGTAGCTTTCTCTCACCACCATACATAAAATAGCACCACCACTCTCTATCATGATGTGTCTCACACTGCATTATTTTTTTCGTAATACTTATTACCATGTAACGTGTGTTTATTTTTTTGATGATGACTCTCTGACCTGAATGTATGCTCCATGAGTGCCAAGACCTTATTTTGTCCCCTAAAGTTTCCTCATCACCAAGAACGGTGCCTAACACATCGTAGGACATCAGTAAATATTTGTAAAGTAAGTTTAGGTATATCAACTAATAGAGAGTTCTGATTAATAGTATGATTACTGCGCTTGCCATAAAATTTTAAAGAAAATGTCCTTAATATATGGACAATCAACTTTCATTTCAAAAATCCTATTTTTAAACATCTACATCAGTCTTCCACATAACAGAAGAGTCATTATGTTAACAGTCCATAAAATGTATATATTTTAAGGTCATCTCGTTAGCTACAAAAAAAATGGTCATTCAGAAAAACATGTTGGGGCTTCCCTGGTGGCGCAGTGGTTGAGAGTCCGCCTGCCGATGAAGGGGACACGGGCTCGTGCCACGGTCCGGGAAGATCCCACATGCTGCAGAGCAGCTGGGCCCGTGAGCCATGGCCGCTGAGCCTGCGCTCTGCAATGGGAGAAGCCACAACAGTGAGAGGCCCGCGCACCGCAAAAAAAGAAAAGAAAAACATGTTGAACAGTTTAGCCAAACTTTGGGAGAAATATGGCTGAGCTATATATAATATAAATCCTAAGCTGAAATTTATATATCTAATACATTTCATGGCTGAAGTATTGTCGTGTACCTTGAAATTAATACTCCAGCAGAGTAACCTCATTAATACTATTAGTAACCTGGTACACAAAAACATATGTATTAAAAAGAAGTAATAGTTCTGGTGGAAGAAAAATAAAAAGGTGACATAGGAGAACCTAGCTTCCCTGTCTCCCCACAAAGATCAACAATTGAACAGCTCTCCATGAACAAAAACAGCTCTGGGAGGTCACTAGGGTATATTTAGCAAGTTTTAGCACACAGTGGAATTAAAACACCAGAGTAATTGCACAAGAAAAGAAAGAAGACAAGTTCATTTTGTCTGCATCATTCCATAACCTATGTTGGCACTGTTCAGCACCAAGAAGGAACTTCCCAACTAGAAAATTTTCTTCTCGCCAGGAAAGAAAGAGCAAGGTGAGCAAACCAGCTTTTATAGCCTCTAGGGGCACTACACAAAAGTCTGACTTCGGTTTCACCCCACCCAGACCAGCAAAGCTGAGACATTGAGCCAGCTAGTAAAAAGGAAGAAAAGCAGAGGCTACTTTTAGCACATAGGCAGCAGAGCGATGGTTGGTTTACGGAGATCTGCTCTGCAAACAATCTTAGCGGAGTTCACCACTGATGAAGCCAACGGCCACCAATTCATCAAGGATCCTTGTAGATCTCACAAGGTTTTGTCCCACAGGTTTTTGAGCTAGTTGATGCCAGCAGCCTGAGTTCCTCCCTACTCCATCTACATGACCTCCCCCAACTCCTGCTGAAGCCAGGAACCACACAGGAGCCATCCAAGGTATCTGCAGTTACACAAGTATAAGACATCAGCTGCATAAATCCCACTTTGCCCACAGCAGAACCTGGAGCCACACCCACAGGCAGCTTGGGCTTTTCCAGCTGCGTGGGTAAAATTTGCCAGCCTAGGCCAATGGGTGCCATCTTCACACCTCTTCTACCCTACTCCACGTCACCAGTATCTCCCTGAAAGAAGATCTGGGGACCCATCTGGCACCCCAGCTTTTGCAGCTGCTGCCCAGGTAAAGCACCCCTTTACCACTTGACTCTGGTGGCCAGTGAGGTTTGTATCCATGGGTTCAACAGGACTGTAGCAAACAAAGAAACAGTTCTTTTCTTTTTCCTTTCATCTTTTATTTTTAGCTTTATTGAAGTATAATTGATTTAATCACTTCCAAAAATTTCCTTGTATTCTTTTGTGTGTGTGTGTGTGTGTGTGTGTGTTTTGTGTGTGGTAAGAACAAGAAACAGTTCTTAACTGGCTATCCTTCTAGGGCTCAGTACAGTGAGCAGTCCTTCCCTAAAAGAGGTCTATTTGCATACTGTAAAAGCTGCTGCCTGAGAGTCTGACTTCCAATCAGCCTGCACCTGGGTGTTGACTGAACTCCTCCCCTATGGGACTCTGAAAGATCTTGGCATACCCTCAACTACTGGGAGCCACTAAGAACAAAGAAGGATGTCTGGACAATCACAAAAGTTTGAGAGACAATCAAGAGCTAAGGTCAGGTGGAAGGATAAGTTTCATCTCCTACATGATTTCACTCCTGTCTAGGAGAGGTGGCTTTAATTGACGCATGAAAACTAACATAAAAAGTCAAGGAAAATGAAAAAAATGAGGTATATTTTCCAAACAAAAGGACAATATAAAACCCCAGAAACAGACCTTAATGTAATGGAGATAAGTGATCTACCTGATAAGAGTTCAAAATAATGGCCATAAAGATGTTTAACAAGGAGAACAATACATAAACAAAGTGAGAATTTCAACAAAGAAATAAAAAATACAAGAACTTATGAAATAAATCACAGAGCGGAAGAATACAGCTGAACTGAAAAATATACTGGGTGGGGGGGGTGGTTAACAGAAGACTAGGTGAAGCAAAAGAAAGGATCAGCAAACTCAAAGACAGGGGAGCGGAGTCTGTCCAATCAGAGGAGCAAAAGGAAAAAAAAGAATGAAAAAGAGTGAAGATAGCTTAGGAACTTATGGGATACCATCGAGTGGAACAATATTCACATTATAGGAATCCCAGAAAGAGAAAAGAGGGAGAAAAGGGAAGAAAGCTTATTTCAAGACATAATGACCGAAAACTTCCCTAACCTGGGGAAGGAAACAGACATCCAAATCCACTTCAAATTTAAAGACACACACAGACTGAATGTGAAGGGATAGAAAAAGATAATTCCAAGCAAATGGAAACAAAAATGTGCAGGGTAGCTATACTTATATTAGACAAAATAGACTTCAAGCCAAAGCCTGGAAAAAGAGAAAACAAAGGTCATTATATAATGATAAAGGGGTCAATCCAACACAAAGAAATAACATTTATTAATATTTATACATCCAACATAGGAGCACCTAAATATACAAGGGAAATAATGACAGATTTGAAGGGAGAATAGACACCAATATAAAACAGTAAGGGACTCAATATCCCACTTTCAACAATGGATAGATCATCCAGACAGAAAGTCAAAGGGAAACATTGAACTTAAAATATACATTAGACCAGAGGAACCTAACACATATGTACAGAATTCCATCCAAAAAGCAACAGAATACACATTCTTCTCAAGGGAACATGTAACATTCTCTATGATAGATCATGTGTTAGGACACAAAACAAGTCTTAATAAATTTCAAAAGACTGAAATCCTATCAAGCATCTTTTTCAACCATAATGGTATGAAACAAGAAACCAATTACAAAAAGAAAACTAGAAAATTCAAAAACATTAAACAACATGATACTGAGCAACCAAGGATTCAAAGAAGAAATCAAAAGAAAACATTTAAAATATCTTGAGACAAACAAAAAAGGAACACAACATACCGAAATATATGGGACGTAGCTAAAGCAATCTTAAGAAGGAAGTTCATAGCGATAAACACCTATGTTAAGAAAAAGAAAACAGCTCAAAAGAACATTCTAACTTTATATTTCAAAGAACAGAAAAAAAAGAACAACCTAAGCCCAAAGTTAGTAGAAGGAAGGAATAAAGATTAGAGCAGAAATAAATGAAATAGCGATTAAAAAGACAACCGAGAAGATCAATGAAACAAAGAGCTGTTTCTTAAAAAAGATAAACAAAATTACAAAATTCACAAAACTTTGCTAGACTTACCAAGAAAAAGAGAGAGACAACTCAAAGAAAATTCAAAGTGAAAGACAAGATGTTACAACTGACACCACAGAAATACAAAGAATCGTGAGAGACTACTATGAACAATGTATACACCAAATAATAATAATAATTGGATAACCCAGAAGAAACAGAAAAATTCCTAGAAACATAGAATTCCCTAAGACTGAATTATGAAGAAATGGAGTATCTGAATAGACCAATAACTAGTAAAAAGATTGAATCAGTAACTAAATATCCTCCAACAAAGAAAAGCTCAGAACTAGATGGCTTAAAGATTTAAACATTTTAAAAAGAATTAATATCAATCTTTAATCTCCTCCAAAAACAGAAGAGAATGGAACACTTCCAAATATATTTTACAAGGCCAACAGTACCCTGATATCAAAACAATACATGGATAGTGCAAAAAAGACAAATACAGGCCAATATTATTGATGAACATAGGTGCAAAATCATCAACAAAATATAAGCTAACCAAATTTAGCAATGTATTAAAATACATACACCATCATAAAACCAATTTATTCTAGGCATATAAGAATGGTTCAAACATCCACAAATCGATCAATGTGATACACCACATTAACAAAATGAAGGAAAAAAGTCATCTCAATAGATGCAGAAAAAGCACTAGACAAAATTCAACATTCGTTTGTGATAAAAATGCTCAACAAACTGAGTATATAAGGAATGTATTCAATTTAATAAAAGCTATATAGAACAAGTCCATAGCTAACATTATACTCAACTATAAAGTACTAAAAGCTTCTCCTCCAAGATCACGGACAAGATAAGAGTGCCCACTCTCACTACTCCTATTCAACATAGTACAAGAAGTCCTAGTCAGAGCAATTAACCAAAAGAAGAAATAAAAGGCATCCAAATCAGAAAGGATGAAGTCAATCTGTCTCTATCTGCAGATGACATGATGCTATGTATAGAAAACTCTACCAAAAAAACTGTTAGAACTAAAAAACAAATTCAGTAAAGTTGGAGGACACAAAATCAATATACAAAAATCAGCAGTGTTTGTATATACTAACAATGAACTACCTGAAAATGAAATTAAGAAAACCATTCCATTTACAATAGCCACAAAAAGGATAAAATACGTAGGAATAAATTTAACTAAGGAGAAGAAAGGCCTGTATACTGGAAACTATCAGACATTGGTGAAAGAAGCTGAAAAAGACACAAATAAATGGAAAGATACTCTGCACTCATGGATTGAAGAGTTAATATTGCTCAAATGTACACAAAGTGATCAAATCAATCCCCGTCAAAACTTCAATGGCATTTTCACAGAACTAGAACCCTAAAATTTGTATGGGACCACAATGACCTCAAATAGCTAAAGCAATCTTGAGAAAGGTGAACAAAGCTGGAAATATCACACTCCCTATTTCAAACTGTATTACAAATCTATAGTAATCAAAACAGTAGGTGTTGCAATAAAAACTGAAACATAGATCAATGGAAAAGAATAGTGAGCCCAGAAATAAAAACACACATATACAGTCAATTAATTTATGACAAAGGAGTCAAGAACATACAAAGGGAAAATTATAGTCTCTTCAAAAAATGGCGTTGGGAAAACTGGACAGTCACGTGTAAAAGAATGAAACTGGAAGACTATCTTACACTATACATAGTAATCAACTCAAAAAGGATTAAAAATGAATGTAAGACATGAAAGTATAAAACTCCTAGAAGAAAGCACAGATGATTCAGCTGCTAGACATCAGTCTTGGCTAAGATTTTTTGAATTTGACACCAAAAGCAAAGGCAACAAAGCAAAAATGAAAAAGTGGGAATATATCAATCTAAAAAGCTTCTGCACTACAAAGGAAATCACCAATAAAATGAAAAGGCAACATACCAAGTGGGAAAAATATATGCAAGTCATATTTGATAAAGGGTTAATATCCAAAATATATTTTAAAAAAACTCATATAACTCAATAGACAAAACAAAAACAAAAATCCAATTTAAAAATAAGCAGAAAATCTGAATAGACATTTTTTCCAAAAAGACATATAGATGGCCAGTAGGTCCAGAAAAAAGGTGCTCAACATCATTAATCATCAGGGAAATTCAAATCAAAACCAGAAGGAGATAAAACCTCATACTTGCTGGAATGGCTATTACCATATGACAAAAAATAACAAGTGTTGGAGAAAAGGGAATCCTTGTGCAATGTTGATGGGAATGTAGATTGGTAAAGACACTAAGGAAAACAGTATGGAGGTTCCTCAAAATATAAAACTACCATATGACCTAACAATTCCACTTCTGGACATATATCTGAAGGAAATGAAAGAAACTATCTCAAAAAGACATTTGCACCCCTATGTTCAGTGCAGCATTTATTACAATAATCAACACACAGAAACAAACTAACTGTCCATTAACAGATGAAAGGATTTGTGTATACACACACACACACACACACACACACACACACACACACACACACAGAATGGAATATTATTCAGCCACATAAAGGAAATCTTTATGTGGAAAGAAATCTTGCCATTAGTGACAAATGGAACTTGAAGTCATTATGCTAAGTGAAATAAGTCAGACAGAGAAAGACAAACACTTGTATGATATCATTTATATGTGGAATCTAAGAAAAACAAACTTACAGGTAACAGAGAACAGATAAGTGGTTGCCAGAGATGGGTGGTGGGGGCTGGGGGTAATGGGTGAAGGTGGTTAAAAAGTTCAAACTTCATTATAAGATAACTAAGTAATGAGGATGGAATGTGCAGCACGGTAACTGTAGTTAACAATACTCAAGTGTAGGTTTGAAAGTTGCTAAAACAGTAGATCTTAAATGTTCTCATCAAAAGAAATAAATAGTAACTGTGAGGTGATAGACATTAACTAAACTTATTGTGGTAATCATTTTAATATATATACAGATATGAAATCATTTATACCTTAAACTAATACAGTGTTATATGTTAATTACATCTCAATAAAAGTGGGAGGAAATTACAATAAATAAAATCAGGCAAAATAGACTTTAGGCAAAAATTGTCACTACAGATAAAGATGACATTTTAAAATGATAAACTTTAAAATGATAAAATGAATCCTATAAGAAGATATTACAATTATAAATATATATATGCACCTAACAGCAGAGCCCCAAAATGTGTGAATCAAAAATGGACAGAATTGAAGAATGAAATAGACAAATAATAAAGGGTAGAGCAACAAGACAGAAGACAGGCAAAAAAATGCAAGACTTGAAGAACACTGCAAGCCAAATAGACCTCACAGACAATCAGGACACTCCACCCAATAAAAGTAGAATATACATTCTATTCAAGAATTTAGTAGGGCTTCCCTGGTGGCGCAGTGGTTGAGAGTCCGCCTGCCGATGCAGGGGACACAGGTTTGTGCCCCGGTCCGGGAAGATCCCACATGCCGCAGAGAGGCTAGGCCCATGAGCCATGGCCATTGAGCCTGCGCGTCCAGAGCCTGTGCTCCGCAACGGGAGAGGCCACAACAGTGAAAGGCCCACATACCGCAAAAAAAAAAAAAAAAAAAAGAATTTAGTAGATGGATGAAACATCAGACCACCCATAACAGAAGAGAGAATGAATGAACTGAAGAAAGCATCAAGGTTGAAGCAAAGAGAAAAAAACCTTTGAAAATATTCAAGAGTCCAAAGCTATATGGCACATGGTGGAAAGGTCTAATATGTAATCGAAATCTCACAAGGACAAGAGAGAAAGAATATGCAGAAGCCATATGTGAAGAGATATTTAGCAAGAATTTTCCAAGAATGAGGAATAGCATATAAAGAAAAAAAACTTTATAAACCTGAAAGTACAAAAAAAACAGAAACACCACCACACTTAGAGAAATCATATAAAAACTGCTGAAAACCAAAAATAGAGAAAACATAAAAAGTAGTCAGAGAATGGACATATTACTTTCAAAGGAGAAAGAGAGCGATGACGTCTCAACTCAAAGAATGGAAGCCAGAAGACAATGCATATCATCTTAAAAAAAAAAGAAGAAAAAAAGATTCTGCAATTCTAACCACCTGAAAATACCATTCAGAAATGAAGGCAAAAAAGGCATTCTCTGATAAATATAAAATGAGAGAATTCACTGTCAGCAGAATCTCACTAAAAGAAATACCAAAAAAAAAAGTGCTTAATGCAGAAGGCAAAAGATCCTAGAGGGAAACACAGAATTTCAGAAAAGAATGAAGAGCTTTCAAAGGGATAAAAATTCTCAGTGAATACTGATTTTTTAATAATAATAATGGCTTACAGAGTAAATATATATGTAGGATTAAAATGTAAGATAACAATAGCAAAAATAAGTGAGATAAAGCAGTTAGAATGAATTAAGTTCCTTCCACTGTATGAAAAATTAAATACACTCTAAAGTAAGTTAAGTAAGTTAGTTAAAATACACTAAAAAGTTAAAGACTGGGAAGCTCCATTTACAATAATAGCTGAGTAGATTGCTATCAGATTAAGTCTCCCGCATATAACTGTTTCATTTCTGAGCAAAATATAAAAACAACTACCTGCAGGTAACAGAGAATGATCAAACACAGGAAAAATATGGACAAGAATTGATACTGGGAAAACAAAAGAGCCTAACTAAGTTTCCCATTTTTGTGAATTTTTATCTGAGAGAGGCTCATAACAAACATGATGTGGGGAGATTAAAATTCCAATAGTAACTTGCAGTTTTACTGGCTTGAAGAACTATAGGACAAAGTTCAGGTCCACCACTACAGCTAGAAAAAATGGAAATTCTGGAAGGGTGACAGCTGAAACTATGGCTGACACCTGAAGTAGTCATGCAGTGGGCAGACCTCTAAGCAATCCAGATAAGGTTAAAAGAACTTAAAAGCAACTTAGTTGTTCCCACCTGAAGGAAATCAGTGTTTGGAGTTTACATCTAACTTATTTGAATTCAAGAGACAGAGGAGGGGGAGAAAACGAAAAAGTTAGTTCAGCACTCATGACTAATATGACAGAAACCAGAGTCTCTAAAAAATATCTGTTACTATATACACTAAATAATATAAAATCATTACACAGACAAAACATTAATATATGACCCATATTCAAAGCAAAGAAAACCACTACTAATTAAATCCAAGAATACCCAAAAGATAGAATTAAAATGTAATAATTTTAAAGAATCTACTTTAACTATTGTAATAGGGACCTAAAGAAAACTATGATTTTAAGATATGAACACATAGAAAAACTCAACACATATATACATGATACAATAATGAATCAAATGAAAATTGTAGAACTGAAGTGTACAACATTTGAAGATTAATTCACAGAAAAAGACTTACAGAAAAACTGGAGATAACAGAAATGTCACTTAAATTGAATAAAAATTAACATAAATTATCTAAAGAATGTAAATTAAAAGATTAAAAAAAAGAGAGACTCATCGGGCTTTGGGGTAACACTGAAGAGTCTAACATAAGTGAAATAGGAATCTCAAAAGGAGAAGAGAGAGAAGTCAGAAAAATGTTTCAGAAAGTAATGTCAAAAATTTCCCCAATTCAGTAAAAAATATATTATTTACAAAAATCAAGAAGCTCATCAGAATTCCCAGGAGAGAGGGGCCTTCAAGATGGCAGAGGAGTAAAACATGGACATCACCTTCCTCCCCACAAATACACCAAAAATACATCTACATGTGGAACAACTTCTACAGAACACCTACTGAACGCTGACAGAAAAACTCAGACTTCCCAAAAAGCAAGAAAATCCCCACGTACCTGGGTAGGGCAAAAAAAAAGAGAAAAAACAAAGACAAAAGAATAGGGACAGGACCTGCACCTCTGGGAGGGAGCTGTAAAGGAGGAAAAGCTTCCACACACTAGGAAGCCCCTTCGCGGGCAGAGACTGCAGATGGTGGAGGGGGGAAGCTTCGGAGCACAAAGGAAAGTGCAGCAACGAGGGTTCAGAGGGCAAAGTGGAGAGATTCCTGCACAGAGGATCAGGGCCAACAAGTACTCACTAGCCTGAGAGGCTTCTCTGCTCACCCGCTGGGGAGGATGGAGGCTGGGAGCTGAGGCTCGGGTTTCGTAGGTCAGATCCTAGGGAGTGGATGGACTGGCTGCGTGAACACAGCTGAAGGGGGCTAGTGCTCCACAGCTAGCTGGGCGGGAGTCTGCAAAAAATTCTGGACCTGCATAACAGGCAAGAGACCATTGTTTTCGGGTGCACGAGGAGAGGGGATTCCTTCCCCGTCTGCCCACAAATGGCAGAGCACCACCTAAGCGAACTCCAGAGATGGGCGCGAGCCATGGCTTTCAGCTCGGACCCCAGAGACAGGCATCAACTGCTAATGCTGCTGCTGCAGCCACCAAGAATCCTGCGTGCAAGCACACAACACTATCCACACCACCCACCCCAGGAGCCTGTGTAGCCCACCACTGCCAGGGTCCCGTGATCCAGGGACAATTTCCCAAGGAGAACACATGGTGCACCTCAGGATGGTGCAATGCCATACAGGCCTCTGCTGCCACAGGCTCGCCTAGCATTCCAATTATAACTACTGTTCCCCTCCCACTCCCCAGCCTGAATGAGCAAGAACCCCTAATAAGCCACTGCTTTAACCCCCTCCTGTCTGTGCGGGAAACAGATGCCTGAGGGCAGCCTACATGCAGAGGTGGGGCCAAAACCAAAGCTGAACCCCAGGAGCTGTGTGAACAAAGATAAGAAAGGGATATTTCTCCGTGCAGCATCAGGAGCAGTGGATTAAATCCCCACAATCAACGTGATGTACCCTGCATCTGTGGAATACCTAAATAGACAATGAATCACCCAAGATTGTGGCAGTGGACTTTGGAAGCAACGGTAGACTTGGGGTTTGCTGTCCGTGACTGAATTGTTTCTTATTTTTATGTTTATCTCAGTTTAGTTTTTAGCATTTGTTATCATTGGTGTATTCGTTTATTGGTTTGGTTGTTCTCTTTTTTCTTAATTATTATTTTTAATTTTTTTATATTAATAATTTTTAAATTTATTTATTTATTTTATTTATTTTTTCCCCCTCCCTTTTCTTCTGAGCCGTGTTGCTGACAGGGTCTTGGTGCTCCAGCCTGGTGTCAGGCCTGAGCGTCTGAGGTGGGAGAGCTGAGTTCAGAACACTGGAGCACTAGAGACTTCCCTACCTGATGTAATGTCAATCGGCAAGAGCTCTCCCACAGATCTCCGTCTCAATGCTAAGACCCAGCTCCACCCAATGGCCAGCAAACTCCAGTGCTGGACGCCCTATGCCAGACAACTAGCAAGTCAGGAACACAACCCCACCCATTAGCACAGAGGTTGCCTAAAATCATAATAAGTCCATAAACACCAAAAAACACACTACCGTATATGACCCTGCCCACCAGAAAGACAAGATCAACCCCAACCACCAGAACACAGGCACTAGTCCCCTCTACCAAGAAGCCTACAGAAGCCACAGAAACTACCTCACTCACTGGGGGCAGACACCAAAAACAACGGGAAGTACAAACCTGCAGCCTGTGAAAAGGAGACACCAAACACAGTAAATTAAATAAAATGAGAAGACAGAGAAATACGCAGCAGATGAAAGAACAAGGTAAAAACCCACCGGACCAAACAAATGAAGAGGAAATAGGCAGTCTACCTGAAATACAATTCAGAGTAATGATAGTAAAGATGATTCAAACTCTTGGAAACAGAATGGAGAAAATACAAGAAATGTTTAACAAGGATGCAGAAGAACCAAAGAGCAAACAAACAATGATGAACAACACAATAAATGAAATTAAAAATTCTCTAGAGGGAATCAATAGCAGAATAACTGAGGCAGAAGAACAGATAAGTGACCTGGAAGATTAGATAGAGGAAATAACTGCCATAGAGCAGAATACACAGAAAAGAATGAAAAGAATTGAGGACATTCTCAGAGACCACTGGGACAACATTAAATGTACCTACATTCAAATGATAGGGGTCCCAGAAGAAGAGAAAAAGAAAGGGAATGAGAAAATATTTGAAGAGATTATAGTTGAAAACTTCTCTAATATGGGAAGGAAATATAGTCAATCAAATCCAGGAAGCACAGGGAGTCCCATACAGGATAAACCCAAGGAGAAACATGCCAAGACACATGTTAATCAAACTATCAAAAATTAAATACAAGAAAAAATATTGAAAGCAGCAAGGGAAATGCGACAAATAACATACAAGGGAATCCCCCATAAGGTTAACAGCTGATCTTTCAGCAGAAACTCTGCAAGCCAGAATGAAGTGGCAGGACATATTTAAAGTGATGAAAGGGAAGAACCTACAACCAAGATTACTCTACCTAGCAAGGATCTCATTCAGATTTGACGGAAAAATTAAAACCTTTAAAGACAAGTAAAAGCTATGAGAATTCAACAACACAAAACCGGCCTTACAAGAAATGCTAAAGGAACTTCTCTAGGCAGAAAACACAAGAGCAGGAAAAGACCTACAACAACAAAACCAAAACAATTAAGAAAATGGTAATAGGAAGTAATATATTGATAATTACCTTAAATGTAAATGGATTAAATACGTCAACCAAAAGACAGAGACTGGCTGAATGGATACAAAATCAAGACCTGTATATATACTGTCTACAAGAGACCCACTTCACAACTAGGGATACATACAGACTGAAAGTGAGTGGATGGAAAATGATATTCCATGCAAATGGAATTCGGAAGAAAGCTGGAGTATCAATTCTCACATCAGACAAAATAGACTTTAAAATAAAGACTATTACAAGAGACAAAGTGGACACTACATAATGATCAAGGGATCAATCCAAGAAAAAGATATAACAATTGTAAATATTTATGCGCCCAACATAGGAGCATCTCAATACATAACACAAATGCTAACAGCCATAAAAGGGGAAATCGACAGTAACAAAATAACAGTAGGGGACTTTAACACCCCACTTTCACCAATGGAAAAATCACCCAAAATGAAAATACATAAGGAAACACAAGCTTTAAATGACACATTAAACAAGATGGACTTAATTGATATTTATAAGACAGTCCATCCATAAACAACAGAATACACTTTCTTCTCTACTGCTCATGGAACATTCTCCAGGATAGATCATATCTTGGGTCACAAATCAAACCTTGGTAAATTTAAGAAAATTGAAAACGTATCAAGTATCTTTTTCCAACCACAACACTATGAGACTAGATATCAATTACAGGAAAAACACTGTAAAAAATACAAACACATGGAGGCTAAACAATATACTACTAAATAACCAAGAGACAACTGAAGAAATAAAAGAGGAAATCAAAAAATACCTAGAAACAAATGACAATGAAAACATGACAACCCAAAACCTATGGGATACAGCAAAAGCAGTTCTAAGAGGAAAGCTTATAGCAATACAATCCTACCTCAAGAAACAAGAAAAATCTCAAATAAACAACCTAACCTTACACCTAAAGCAGTTAGAGAAAGAAGAACAAAAAAAATCCCCAAAGTTAGCAGAAGGAAAGAAATCATAAAGATCAGGTCAGAAATAAATGAAAAAGAAATGAAGAAAACAATAGCAAAGATCAATAAAACTAAAAGCTGGTTCGTTGTGAAGATAAAGAAAATTGATAAACCATTAGGACTTCTCTAGTGGCACAGATGGTTAAGAATCTGCCTGCCAATGCAGGGGACACGGGTTTGAGTCCTGGTCTGGGAAGATCCCACATGCCGCGGAGCAACTAAGCCCATGAGCCACAACTACTGAGACTGTGTGCCACAACTACTGAAGCCTGCGCGCCTACAGCCCATGCTTCACAACAAGAGAAGCCACCGCAATAAGATGGCCGCACACCGCAACAAAGAGTAGCCCCTGCTCACTGTAACTAGACAAAGCCCGTGCACAGCAATGAAGACCCAATGCAGCCAAAAAATAAATAAATAAATAAAACCTTAAAAAAAAATTGATAAACCACTAGCCAGACTCATCAAGAAAAAAGGGGGGAAGACTCAAATAAACAAATTAGAGATGAAAAAGGAGAAGTAACAACTGACACTGTAGAAATACAAAGAGTCATGAGAGATTACTACAAGCAACTATATGCCAATAAAATGGACAACCTAGAAGAAATGGACTTCTTAGAAAAGAACAACCTTCTGAGACTGAACCTGCAAGAAACAGAAAATATAAACAGACCAATCACAAGTGATTAAAAATCTTCCAATAAATAAAAGCCCAGGACCAGATGGCTTCACAGGTGAGTTCTATCAAACATTTAGGGAAGAGCTAACACCTATCCTCTCAAAGTCTTCCAAACTATAGCAGAGGGAGGAACACTCCCAAACTCATTATACAAGGCCAACATCATCCTGAAACCAAAACCAGAAAAAGATGTCACGAAAAAGAAAGCTACAGGCCAATATCACTGATGAACATCGATGCAAAAATCTGCAACAAAATACTAGCAAACAGAATCCAACAGCACATTAAAAGGATCATACACCATGCTCAAGTGGGGTTTATCCCAGGAATTCAAGGATTCTTAAAAATTCGCAAATCAATGAATGTGATACACCATTTAAAAAAATTGAAGGATAAAAACCATACGATCATCTGAATAGATGCAGAAAAGGCTTTCAATGAAATTCAACACCCATTTATGATAAAAACTCTGCAGAAAGTAGGCATAGAGGAAAGCTACCTCAACGTAATAAAGGCCATGACAAACCCACAGCCAACATCGTTCTGAATGTGAAAAACTGAAACCATTTCCCCTAAGATCAGGAACAAGACAAGGTTCCCCACTCTCACCACTTTATTCAACATAGTTTTGGAAGTTTTAGCCACAGCAATCAGAGAAGAAAAAGAAAAGAAGGAATCCAAATCGGAAAAGAAGAAGTAAAACTGTCACTGTTTGCAGATGACATGATACTATACATAGAGAATCCTAAAGATGCTACCAGAAAATTACTAGAGCTAATAATCAATGAATCTGGTAAACTAGCAGGATACAAAATTAACAAACAAAGATCTCTTGCATTCCTATACACTAATGATGAAAAATCTGAAAGAGAAATTAAGGAAACAATTCCATTTACCACGGCAACAAAAAGAATCAAATACCTAGGAATAAACCTACCTAAGGAGACAAAAGATCTATATGCAGAAAACTAGATGACACTGATGAAAGAAATTAAAGATGATACAAACAGATGGAGAGATATACCATGTTCTTTTATTGGAAGAATCAACATTGTGAAAATGACTATACTAGCCACAACAATCTACAGATTTAATGCAATCCTTATCAAATTGCCAATGGCATTTTTCACAGAACTAGAACAAAAAATTTCACAATTTGTATGGAAACACAAAAAGACCCCGAATAGCCAAAGCAATCTTGAGAAAGAAAAATAGAGCTGGAGGAATCAGGTTACTGGGCTTCAGAGTATACTACAAAGCTACAGTAATCAAGAAGTATAGTACTGTCACAAAAACAGAAATATAGATCAATAAAACAGGATACAAAGCCCAGAGACAAACCCTCGCACATATGGTTACCATATTTTTTTACAAAGGAGGCAAGAATATACAATGGAGAAAAGAAATCCTCTTCAATAAGTGGTGCTGGGAAAACGGGACAGCTATATGTAAATGAATGAAATTAGAACACTTCCTAACACCATACACATAAATAAACTCAAAATGGATTAAAGACCTAAATGTAAGGCCAGACACTATAAAACTCTTAGAGGAAAACATAGGCAGAACACTCTATGACATAAATACAGCAAGATCTGTTTTGACCACCTCCTAGAGTAAGAGAAATAAAACCAAAAATAAACAAATGGGACCGAATGAAACTTAAAAGCTTTTGCACAGCAAAGGAAACCATCAACAAGATGAAAAGACAACCCTCAGAATGGGAGAAAATATTTGCAAATGAAGCAACAGACAAAGGATTAATCTCCAAAATATATAAACAGCTCATGCAGATCAATATTAAAAAAACAAACAACACAATCCAAAAATGGGCAGAAGATCTAAATAGACATTTCTCCAAAGAAGACATACAGATGGCCAAGAAGCACATGAAAAGCTGCTCAACATCACTAATCATTAGAGAAATGCAAATCAAAACTACAATGAGGTATCACCTCACACCAGTCAGAATGGCATCATCAAAAAATCTCAAACAATAAATGCTGGAGCGGGTGTGGAGAAAAGGGAACCCTCTTGCACTGTTGGTGGGAATGTAAATTGATATAGCCACTATGGAGAACAGTATGGAGGTTCCTTAAAAACTAAAAATAGAACTACCATATGACCCAGCAATCCCACTATTGGGCATATACCCTGAGAAAAGTATCAAGAAGTATCATGTATCACAATGTTCATTGCAGCACTATTTACAATAGCCAGGACATGGAAGCAACCTATGTGTCCACTGAAAGACGAATGGATAAAGAAGATGTGGCGCATATATACAATGGAATATTACTCCATCAAATAAAGAAATGAAATTGACTTATTTGTAGTGAGGTGGATGGACCTAGAGTCTGTCATATGGAGCGAAGTAAGTCAGAAAGAGAAAAACAAATGCTGTATGCTAACACATACATATGGAATCTTAAAAAAAAAATGGTTCTGATGAACCTAGTGGCAGGACAGGAATAAAGATGCAGATGTAGAAAATGGACTTGAGGACATGGGGAGCGGGAAAGGTAAGCTGGGATGAAGTGAAAGAGTAGCACTGACATATATACACTACCAAATGTAATATAGATAGCTAGTGGGAAGCAGCTGCATAGCACAGAGAGATCAGCTCAGTGCTTTGTGACCACCTAAAGGGGTGGGATAGGTAGGGTGGGAAGGAGACACAAGAGGGAGGGGATATGGGGATATATGTATACATATAGCTGATTCACTTTGTTATATATCAGAAACTAACACAATATTGTAAAGCAATTATACTTCAATAAAGTTGTTAAAATTTTTTTTAAATCCCCAGGAAATAGAATATGGATAATAAATAAAGTTTAACCTTAAAAAAAAAAAAAGAAGCTTATCAAACTGCAAGAAGGATGACTACAATGAAAATCATACCTGGGAACATCACAGTTAAAGTGCTTAAAACCAAAGGTTAAATATTCAGGAAAAAAGCCAGCCAAAACTGACAGATCACATTTAAGTGAACAATGAAACAAATTTCCAGTGATACTGTGAGAAACAGTGGAGTCCAGAAGACAGAAAAGTGATGTTTTTAAATTGCTTTTTAAAAATATATAAACAGTCAATTAATCCAGAAAAAGGAAGGAAATGGGAACAGAGGAACAAAAAATAGGACAAATGGAAAACAAATGGTAAGATGGTACACCTAAACCCAACCATATTAATAATTAAATTTAAGTGCACTAATGCTGCAATGAAATGGAAGAAATTGTCAGAATGAATAAAAAACAGAATCTTACTCTGTATACACACTTTAAATATTAAGACACCTATAGATGGAAATTTAAAGAATAAGAAAAAGGTAATCCTCCCATGGAAAATGTAACCATTAAAGAGACTGATTGGCTATATTAACATCATAAAATTGGATTTCAAGTCAACAGAATATTATTATAGTTAAAAGTGACATTTTACAATAGCAAAGGGTTCATTTAATTAGAAAGAAATGACAATCATAAATATATATGCCCCTAATAAAACAGTTTTAAAATACATGAAACAAAAGTTGACAAACTAAAGGGAAAACAGAAAAATCTACAATCATACTGGAAGATTTTAACACCTCTCTCAGCAACTGAAAGCAAAACTGATTTAAAAACTAAGGATAAAAATCACTAAAGACAGAAGATCTGAACACTGTCAACCGCAATGACAAAATTAATATCGATATTTAAGGAACACCCCAGTCAATACCTGCAGATTAAAAATTATTTTCAGGTATAAATAGTACATTCATCAAAACTATATGCTGGACCATACAACAAGTCTCAATAAATTTCCAAATACAGTAATCTTATAGAACACTATCTCTGACCATAATGGAAGTATATAAGAAGTGAATAAAAATAAGATATACAAGGAAAAAACACAAACATTTCAAAAGTAAATAACACATTTTCTAATAACCAAAGGGGCAAAAAGAAAATTACAAGGGAAATTAGAAACATTTCTAACTGAATATTTATTTGTAAAGTTGACAAGCTAATACTAAAAGTTCTATAAAAAAGCAGTAGAGCAAGAGTCTACAGAGCATCCTTGAAAAAGAACAAAGTGACTTGCAGTACCCGCATTTCAAGAGGTACTATACAGCAACATGTATTAGTGGGTATTTTTCTGGACTCTATTCTGTTATACCAATTATTTTGTCAATCATTACGCCAATACCACACCATTTTTTCTTTTTTAGCTTGATAAATAGGTCTCAAAATTGGGTAGTGTTAAGTCCTCCAACTTTATGTTTTACTATTTGGTTGGTCAAAAAGTTCGTTCAGGGTTTTCCATAACATCTTATAGAAAAACCCAAATGAACTTTTTAGCTAACCCAATACTTTATTTTGCTCTTTTAGGTCCCTTGCATTTCCCTATAAATTTTAGAATTGGCTTGTATTTATCTAAAAACTATAGCTTTCTGGAATTTTGATTGGGATTACATAATAAATAGATCAATTTGGGGAGAGCTGACATTTTGACAACATTGTATCTTCTGATTCATGAACTTGGTCTAGCTGTCCACTTACATATGTCTTTTAATTTCCCTCTGGTATGTTTTGTACTTTTCATATTTTATCAAATTTATCCTTAATTATTACACAAGTTTTGATATTCTTATAAATGGTCTTTTTCAATTTCAATTTCTAATTATTTGTTTCTAATATTTAGATATATAATTGACTTTTGTAAATTGATGGTATCTTGCAACACTGCTAAATTTTCCTACTATTTCTAGTTGTTTCATCATAGATTCAGTACACTTTGTATACGGATGCTCAGGTTCTGTGAATAAAAAGAGTTTTACTTCCTTATTTCTAATCAGCATGATTTTATTTGTTTCTTGCCTTACTGTACTAGTTAGAATCTCCAGTACAATGTTGAATATAACTGACTTGTTCCTTATGTTAGAAGGAGAGCATTCAGTGTTTAATAAGAAAGAAATATGTTTTATACAAACTCTTCTAGTGAAGTAAAAAAGAGAGAATACTTTGCAATTCATATTAGGACACCAGCATCACCTTGATAAAATCTAACAAGAAACATTCAAGGAAGGAAAAGTACAGCCCAATATCCCTCATAAATATAGATGTAAAAATCCTAAGAAAAATATTAGCCAATTGAATCCAGCAATATGAAAATAATAAAACATTACAACAAAGTTAGGTTTATTTCAAAGAATACAAAACTGAATTAATAATTGAAAAACAATCAATGTAATAACCATGTTAACAGAATACATGAGAAAAACCCTAGCATCATCTTAAAAGACATTGTATACAATTAATACCTGTTCATGAAAAAGCTTTCAAACTGTGACTAGATGGGAACTTCCTAATACGATAAACGACATTTACAAAAAAACCCCATAGCATATAGAGTGTTTAAAGGTAAAATACTGTAAGTTTCAAAAAGAAGCAAAACTAATCAATGATGATAGAAGACAAAGCTGGTTACATTGTAGGGGTAGCCACTAATTAGGAACATTATGGAGGTTTACTGAATACTGGTAATATTCTACATCTTGATCTGAGTGGTATTTATATGGATGTGTTCAATTTGTGAAACGTCATTGAGTTAAACACTTAAGGTCTGTACACTTTAGTATTTGTATGTTACACTTCAATAAAATCATTTACAAAAAATTTCAAGTGTTTTCATGAAACTAAATTATCCTTAAAGTTATAGTGCTAAGTGCCAACATGGCCAAGACACTTTACAGAACAGTAAGAAAGTAATCTACCAGATATAAAAACTTACTATGAAGCTATACTGATTAAGATGATGTAACATTATCCAGGAATATAGAGAAAAGAGTCTAGAAAGAAACTCAATATACTAAACTAGGATATATGATAGAGGTAGACCAGCACTACACAAGAAAAAAAGTGGATCATCCAATGGGTTGATTTGGAAAAACTGGCTACTATTTAGGGAAAAATAAATAAATAAAAATGGATCCTTACCTTATACTGTATGTGAAATACAATTCCGAATGAATTATGAACATAAATGACATAAACAAAGCTTTAAAACTTTTTGAAGCAAACAGAGGTGCAAATATTTCCATATTTGGGGTAGGGAAGAATTTCTTAAATGAGCTCTAAGTATAAAAGATTAAATTTTCTAAATTAAAATTAAGAATTTCTGTTTATCATATGACATGTTAAAGAAAATGAAAAGACAAGGTACACACTGAGAGAAGATACTTGCCACACATTTAACTTACTAGAGATTAATATCAAGGACATTTAAAGAACTTTTACAAATCAATAAGAAAAAAATCCAGTACAAGAATGGATAAAAGACATAAATAGACATTTTGCAGAGGAGGGCACTCACTTGACTAGTAATTGTAGGAAATACAGCCAAATGCATTGTTGATATGAGTAAAATTGATGAAAACCACTTTGAAAAATAAGTGACCAGTATTTTGTGAAAGTTTACATTTTCACACCCTAGACCTAGGATTTCCATTCTGAGATAGTTAATCCACAAAAATGCATGCAGGTGTGTACTAAGAGTCATGTACAAAAATGTCAATTGCAGCATTATTCATAACAGCAAAAAACTGGAAATAACCCTAATACTCATCTACAAATGAATGGACAAGTAGTTATGATATAATCACATATAACAGAATATTTTATATCAGTCAAAATAAATGAAGTTATACAAAACATCATAGATAAATCTTAACACAGTGATGAGTCAAAATTGCCAAATCCCAGGAAACAATACAATTTGAAACATTTTTATAAATGGCAAAACTAAACAATATTCTATTTCCTCATAAATTTATATGAGATAAAACTTTCTAAAAAATAATCAAAATGATCAATAGTTCAGTAGTTACCTCTGGTGAGAGAATCAGGGTACCAGTAAAGGGTGAAGGATACAAGCAGATATAAGTTATTAGTAATTTCCTACCCTTGAATTAGTTGGTGGGACCAACAGTGTTTATTATAACAAAAAAGTAACAATTAAAATAAATATGCATGTAACATAATACTGTGTCATGATACAAATCTTATGACTAACCCAATTCTGTGCACCTGATGTCCAAAAAATTCAATATAATACAATACAAATGAAAAAATCTTATGTTTGAGTTGTTAGCAAGACAAAATATGCTGGGTTGAAAAATTACTGGATCATTAAAGTTAAAGGATCATTAATAAACATTTAAGCTCCCAATTACGTACTTGTGTTAATTTCATTTCTTTAAATTCTAACACTTAAAGAAGTACTGAGTGCCTTAAAAACAAATAACTTTATAGGAATAAGATTGTTTTATAATACATATTTAGAGATGACAGTTACCTTGAAAATTATCTAAAAGAGGTACCACTGGATATTTTCTATGTGACAGGCTCTGCATTTGACATGCATTATACCTCATTAATCCTCACAAAACTCTTATGACAAAGATACTATTAATATCAACATTTTATTTGTGAAGAAACTTTGGCTAAAGGGTTAAGAAATTTGCTCAAGTTCACAAAGGTCACAGGCAAAGCTATAATTTGATCCCAGGTTTATTTGAATCCTGAATCTGCATATTTATCTATACATTTGTACTACCTCACTTAATAGGACAAGAATAGGTAGAAACGTCAACTGATCTGTCCAAAATCATATATCAAGATAGTGATAGAACTGGGATTAAATGGTATTAACTACCACATACCAGGAATTATGGCAAGTACTTTTATGCGACTTTCTATTCAATACTCTTCTCATTCCATTACCCCATTCAATAAAACGTCTCGAAGTGGACATGACCTATTAATTTCCTCTTCATTATCATATATCAGCCAAATGTTTCATCCCAATAACGATACCAGATACACCCTGTGTTTCTATATGCATTTCTATATGAATCCACATTGTATATAATATTTATGTCTACAGAGTACAAAAAATAGCACAACATAAATCTGCCACACTTATATTCTAATATATGCAAATTTATTCAATTTTTGTGTTTTAGTCAATTATACTAGAAAATTTAATATGATATTATACTGGGTAACATTGTTAGAAAATGTCTCACCTGTTCTGAGTGGTCTGAATCACATTCTTGAGGTAAAGGATAGAGTGCTCCTTGCGACTCCTGAAGCTTTTCTTTTAATTTAGCGTTTTCCCGCTCTTTTTGAAATAGCTTATCCTGAAGATTAACAACACTTTGTCGGAGCATAGCTTCACTTGATTTTGTGGTTTCAAACCAAATATGTAACTCATTGTAAAGCTGTTTCAAAACATATATCCAAATTTATTAATAATCAATAAAATAGTTATGTCTATATATTTACACATATGGTCTATATATGACATACTCATTGCCCTCAAGTTATTTTAATAGTCTAAGAGGAAAAACAATATAAAAACATATGGGAAACTAAATGATATAATCACATACCAATACAAAACTCCAACTGACGTTAAAAAGACAAGATGTTCTATTGGCCAGTTGTAATACAGGGGTGCAAACATTTTAAGCTAGCTATGTTAATCTTCATGATAAAGAACTGATTTAAGCTGTGAGAGGTGAAGAATAAAGGCAGTAAAAAGGTCATCTATGCAGATAACTGGGGGAAGAGATTTCAGGCAGTGGAACCCAGTGCAAAGACCTTGAGGGTGAAGAATACCTGGTATGTTCAAGTGAAAAAACAAAGTTAAATGTGGCCAAAGCAGAGAGATTAAGAAGCGAAGGCAAAGATGAGATCAGAGGGGTAATGCAGAGCCAGATCATGTAGAGTCTCACAGGTTGTAGTAAGGACTTCGGCTTTTACTTTTAATCAGACAAGAAACCAGTGGAGGTAATTTAAGAGAGGAATGACCTGATTTGACTTACTAAGTTTTAGCAAGAACATTCTGGCATCTATGTTGAGAATAAACTCAAAGTGGGTAAGGTCGGGAGCAAAGAAACGAAGTAGGAAACTACTGCAAACATTCAGGTAATGCAAGTTAGTGGTCACAGCAGGGGTAGTGGGAAGTAGTAGGATTCCAGACACCCTCTGAAAGCAGGGCAAACAATAGCTTAGTTTTGAACATGTGAAGTCTGAGATGCCCGTTAGGCATCAAGTTAAAAGATGCTAAGTAGGCGATTAGATATACTCTTTCCTAGAGTTCAGGGAAGAGATCCAGAGCAGATAATCAAATCTGGGAGTGATCAGCATATAGACAGTATGGTTTTGAAAGCCTAGGTGAGTAGATAAAATCACCTAGGGTATGAATTTAAAGAGAGGGAAAAAAAAGAGGTCCTAAGATTTTGGCTTGGAACATTTTAACATTTAGAGGACAGGGTGACTAAGGAAGACTAGAAAGCAACAGAAAAGAAACAGCTAGAAACTGAAAGAAGAAAATCATACAACTGTTATACGCTGTAAGCCAGAAGGGAAAAAAAGGGTTTCAAAGGATATAGTCATCGACTGTGACAATGTTGCTGGTAAGTGAGGTAAGATGAAGACTGCTAAAAGATTACTGAATTCAGCAATATGGGAGTCACAAATGATTCTGCAAAGAGAAATTTTAGTGGAGTGAAAGGGGCAAAAACTTGATTGGAATAGGTTCAAAAGAGAATGGAAGAAGAGAACTTTGAGACAAGTTAACTCTTGCAAGGAATATTGCTGGAAAAGGAAAGAAAGGAAGGGAAGGAAAGGAATATAGTAAGGTCAAGACAGGTTTTTTGTTGTTGCTTAATTGTTTTGGTCTTCCATGCAGATCAGAGACACAACAGCATGTTTTTATGTGGTTAGAAATGATCCAGTAGGGAAAACTGACACCGTAGAAGAGATGTGGAATGCCTCCTTCTGAAGTTTATAAAAAAAAGTTGAGGAGGGAGACCTCAGTAATCAAATTATACTCTGGTAAATCCACGCTGTACTTTACATGTTTCTGTTGGAGCATGGGGAGGAGGAGGAGAGCAAGAGCTATACATACTGTCATGGAAATATACTCAAGGCATATTATTTGAAAACAGCAAGTTAACGAACAGTAAGGATAGGATAAATTAATTAATATTAAAAATGTAAGATACCTAGATTGGTGATATGTGTATATGTACACAGACACAGTATATAATGCATGAAAAGGTCTGGAATGACTACTCAGATGATTACCCCTGGGGAGGGGAATGAAATGAACTGGGATGAGTGGAAGAGAACTCAAATCTGTTATATTAGCATTATCAGTACTTCTATATCATTTCAAATTTTTATAATAATATATTTATGTAATTCTTATATAATTAAAAAGATGAAATAATTTTAAAATATTCTGTTCTTCTAGAGGGACTCTAGGATACACTCTCAAATATTAAGAGCAGTAAAGTCTGGGGCAATGGCTTCAGGCAGGAGGGCAGAGAACTTTATTTTTTTATACGCTTCTGAATTTTTTGAAAATTTATCACAAGCATGTATTACTTTGGTAATAATCACTTCAAATAAAAATGCTTAAGTATTCAGTTGTTTGAAATGATATAGAATCTACAAAAGTTCTCAGGTAGGGTATTAAAAAAATGGTTGCTCTCTGCAAAGGCTGCTAAGGAGGATCAACCAAAAAGTAGAATTAAGGCTGAAACAATTTATCTTAAATTTTAAGTTAAGCAAAGCTGAAAAAGGAATCTTAGAACAAAAGATTGAAAAAGTAAATAGCAAAGGAAACACTGCCTTTTTCTTCCACCTTACCAAGTTCTCTCTTGCTAACTGAGAGGAGAAACAGCAAAGTATTTGCACATGAGAGAAAAGAGTTATGAACTTTAACAACAAGCAACCCTAAAGACATATTTTAATATAACTTGCCATGGGTTAGGGACTTTCAAGCAAAAATCAAGAAAGAGAAAGAAAGGTTTGCGTTAAACACCTACACAGTGAAAAAGAGAAAAGAGTTAAAGTTACTAATAAGGTCCAATTTTTCAAGTCAATTTATCAACGGAGTCTGGTTTAGAAACAAAAGCATAATGGGCAATCCCGCTGTATAAAACAAAAAGGTGGAGCTGTTCTATTCAAAGTGGAGAGGATGGACACTACCCTGATGCTTGGTGTCATCCTCGTCCTGACAGAAACTCGAAGGAAACACAGAATTTAGTCGAAAAACCACAGTTACAAAGCATCATTTGAAAGTATGTGTTTAAAGTTTACTTAATAGTTATTTATTTCATATTAATGATAGATGTTGAATTTCCGCAGTGCTTTTTTAGGAGAAGAGTAAGCTTAGACAGAAATAATCCCCAAATAACATAGACTGCACCATTTAACCTCTCTAAGCCTTGGCTGCCTCAACTATTAAGAGGAAATAACATCAATCTCATAGGGTTGATCTGTGTAGAAAATAAATTATTTCTATAAATGTGTACACCACACAAAACATAAAGAATTCAATAAAAGTGTTTTTTAATTACTAGCTGTAAGTATTGCTGCTGTGTCAGCATACCTAAATATCTGGGTAAGCCTTCTTGAGGGGCTCCTTAAACAACTGTAAAGTAAAATGACTACTTAAAAGAAACACACAAAATAAAGAGAAAGATCCTTGGAAAATATTGATCCTAAAGACCTCATCAGCATACCCATTTGTGTTTGTGCAGATTTGCCAATAAAATAATGTGCAAATTCTATAACTGAAAGACTGCTTTAGGTCATAAACTAGAATCATACTTGTTGAATAATTTCTCATCATAGAAGGCTGAATAATCCCATTCTCCAAATCCTTCCTGGTTTGAGGACTACAGTCCTAGTATGTTTCATAGTAGATATCAAAACTCCAATTTATAAAAACAATATCCTACAGAATAAATTTGCATGTATATTTTAAATGTTTCGGCCTTAACAGCCATAAAAATACTCACATAATTTTGAATATTACCAAATTGAATCATATTTCATTTTTAATTTTGAAGAAGCAATATAAAAGGGAGTAATAAAGCAATATTGAAATGTGCAAAAATTTGAATTCTATATATTTTTATAAGTTCACACATATAAATTTACATTTTTATGACAGAATAAAAGCGTACTTTTTGATATGATATACTTTCAGCTGTGTGAACATCTTCCTGGTTCCTCAGTACCTTCTGTGTGTCCATATTCAGAAGCTGAAGCTGTTGGATCAGTTCTGCTTGCTGTGCTGTATGTGCACTGTTCTGTTTGTACAGATTCTGCAGCTCCTGCAACTCCTTCCTGTGCAAAGCAAGCAATAGAGAGAAGCATGAATAAAGATCATCTTAGTTAAATAATTTTGTTCATCTAAAGTTATAGATCGGCCTCCAGTTTTTTCATCTATTATTTTTTACTGCAGGCAAACATATTAACAAGAGAAATAACATATGAAGTATTTAATATTTATCACATACACCTAGAAAGTATTGATAGAACTACTATGACTTTCAAAGCCAAATACTTATCAATTTTCTTTTATAGCTTGATAGTAATAAAAACCCTGGATATACAGTCATACTACCACCTTCTTATTGAAATTAAGTTACACTTCAGTTCCAAGAATTAATAAGCACTGATGCCAACTATCAGATAGTTCTGAATACAGGGTAACTCAACCTTTCATTTTATATTATATAGAAACTTAAATGTATTAAAAAGAATCCCAAAAGGTAAATTAAGTTTTCAAACAAAAGTTCCTTAAAGCACCACTAGTTTGTCACCTCAGGGGCCTAGGCTGGGATTCCTGTGACTCCTCTTGAAGGAAATGATGAGGTTTTTTGTCAGAAGGAAGGAGAGCAATACAAGGTGAAATCACTCCTTGCAACCCACCCAGGGTAAACTTGGTAAGCAGAAGGACAAATGAACTGGAGTGACAGTCTTCATGGCCCTAAGGGTCCAGGAAAACCACACCTCTGGGATAGAGGTTTCCAGATTCCTGTGGTGGTGAATCCTGTGTGATACAGGTCATATAAAACTGGAAAATATGTTGTAAAATAAATTTGAAGAGAAAGATATTTATAGAGATGTATTTCACAGAAGTATACATTATAGTATATATTTTGGAGACTATTTTTAATGGAGACTGTTCTTTACTTATAACCTCAAACTGGTGATTCATTCACATAAGATAAATCTTAAAAGAAAGAAGAAACATAAAAGATATGCAGACAGTTGTTGAACATGGATGAATATTAATATGGGAGAAATGAGCTCTGCTTATTTATTTATTTATTTTTAATTTCTATTTTGGTTTTTTTTTGCCTTGCCACATGGCTTGCAGAATCTCAGTTCCCTGACCAGGGATTGAACCCAGGCCACAGCAGTGAAAGCGCCGAGTCCTAACCACTGGACCACCAGGGAATTCCGGAACTCTGCTCTTTTACAGGTTTAGAGTATTAATATTCTCCAGATACAACAGAAACCCCTGAACCCACACAGATAGATGTACATACACCATCTGCCTTCGTCCTTTTGATATAACAAAAACAGCACAGACTAGGTAGTTTACAAAAACCAGAAAGTTATTTCTCACAGTTGGGGAGGCTGGAAGTTAGAGATCAAACTGCCAGCATAGTCAAGTGAGGACCCTCTTCCAGGTCGCACACTTATTGTTACATCCTCATACGGTGGAAGGCACTCGGGGGCTCTGAGAGGTCTTTTTTACAAGAGGGTTCTACCCTCATAACCGAAGCACCTCCTTAAGGACCCCATCTCCTAATGCCATCACATTAGGCATTAGAATTTCAACATATGAATTTTGGGTGGACACAAACATTTAGACTATAGCACTTTTTTTCTGTAACTATTCAAGAAACTGAAACCTGTAGAAAATAATAGTCCAAAAATGGGGGAAGGGAAAGAAGAGAATCAATAATGATACATGCCTTAAGAAAATATAATACAAGAGAGGGAGAGAAGAGACACATAGTAATGATTCTTGCTGAGTATTGTCATTTTTCAAGAATAACACTGGCAAGAATTATCAAAGGAGATAGGCAGTAGCTGTAGAATAAAATTCCATCAGCACAGATAGTCAAGATATGTGTTAGCCAAGAGACCTAAGTAAATGTTGCGTTTAGAAAGGAGACATGATGAAGATAATACATATCATCTTTCAATACAATATAAAACACAGAAAACGTTCTCCTCTAATAATAGAAGATAATTTTTCTTAAAGAGAGGGCCAGAATCAGTCATTGGCTTGGATTTAAGGGTCATCTGGAACAAAATATATGTATCTTTAATCAGAAGAAACACTTGAGTTGGGAGATGTTCATACTATGAGACAGTTGGGGAGTAAAAATCAACTAAGAGAAGAGCATATTCTTGTCTCTCATCTTGTGCTATTTTCTGGGCATACTCTCAGTAAACGGAATGGAAGCATAATTTTATATTATGTATAAATGTTTCTTTCTTTGTGTCTTCTCACACCACCATCTGAAAAGTAGATGAGATAGAATGTACAACAATGTTGCAAATATGAAAGTGGAAACTGATCAGTATCAAAGTAAGCTGCAAATAAGGCTTTGGAAACATACATCTGGACCGCTGGAAAACACTGAACTTGTGTAGACCTATCTTCATTTGAAAATAAGTAAAGAAAAACAAACAGGAATTATTTAAAAGGAGTGCTTAGAATTAAGAAAAAAGAAGTTTTATTGTGCATACTCAGAGGAAAATTATACCTCTGAGTAGGAGTTACTGAAGGAATTATAAGAAAGGTCTAGAAAATGTATGAAAAAGAAACCATTGCACTTCTCTTAATTATCTCAATAGAAAGTCAAGATGTGAAGATAATCTTAACAAAAATGTCTGTGAAGGTAGGGACTTTTGTGCTCACTGCTATAAAGGGACAACCTAGCATAGTTCCTGTAGCCTATTAAATATTGGTTGTTGTCTTAGACACATCTTATATACCTCTTCAGATTCAGCTCACCAGCCTCCTAGATTCTTAGTCCCTTGCTCTGCCTCAGACTATTAACTACCACTTAAGCCTATAACATTTATGCAGCTATGTGGCTCCATCACTTGAGGTCAACTAGCTGCATGCCTAGCACATTTGTCTCCTTGTACCACTTCCAGATTAGGATAAAATGCTACAACACAGGCATGGTATAAGCAGCAAACTTTGATCAATGGAAGATAAAACACAAGAAGTTTTTTTGTTTGTCTTTTTTGTTTTTTCTATCTGAAGGATTGCTATAGGGCATGGTTTCTTTCTATAGTCTGTCCAGAATCAACCTGAGTGTCTAATTCAATGCACCTGATGTCTCTTCATGGCTCATCATGAAGCAGTGGCCAGCACAATGATGTGTTTCCTTGAATTACTCTTTATCCTTCCCTGCCTCAGATTATTCTTCTCTCACTCACTCTGCCTTGGAATTGAATCTCTCAAGCAAGTAATCAGTAACCTTCACTCAGCCTCTGTTTTCTAGGATATATGGGATAAGACAGTTGTTGAATGGATGAAATGATAAGGATAACATAAAGAAGAAAGATTGTTAAGAAAGAAAGATGTCATAATAGCATTAAAATCCATAATGAGAGAAGTTATGAGGGAAACCAAAACTATGGAAAGTAAAATTAATTGGTAGGTTCAAACTTGAGAAGTTTCTCCAAACACGGATTAAAAAGAATAAAGGAAAGGGTGAAAGGGTAGGTTGAGCTAAGACGATGCTGAGAACCAACGACACTTCTTCCCATCTCAAGAAGAATGTTGTGTCCGGTCTTACATTTAGGTCTCGAATCCATTTTGGGTTTACTTTTGTGTATGGGGTTAGGGAGTGTTCTAATCTCATTCTTTTACATGTAGCTGTCCAGTTTTCCCAGCACCACTTATTGAAGACACTGTCTTTTCTCCATGTATATCTTTGCCTCCTTTGTCATAGATTAGTTGACCATAGGTGCGTGTGTTTATCTCTGGGCTTTCTATCTTGTTCCATTGATCTATGTTTCTGTCAATATTATGACATAGTATGAGTGTGTTTCATGTCTGGTAATTGCAATCATTGTTGCTTTTGTTGTGGTCATCCATTTACAATGCTTGGTGTCAGTTTATTTCTCTCTTGTAAAAATAAAATACAGTGTGTGTGTGTGTGTGTGTGTGTGTGTGTGTGTGTGTGAAAATAAATAAATAAATACTTTTTAAGATTAAAAAAAAGAAGAAGAATGTTAAGCTGATTAAAAATACTGTATTGCTCAGTTACAGTGATGTTTACTAAGGGATTGAATAAGCCATAGGAGAAATTAGGAATATCCCTTTAGACATCAAATTTGATAGCAAAGACTGACAAAGGGTTTCAGACAGCATCTATAGGTTATTTTGCAGTTACCAAAAAAAAAAAAACCAAAACGTACTGTTACAAAAACAAAGATTTGCTTGCTCACATTACATGTGGCTCTCCCCTATCCTAAGACCCAAACTGGAGCAGTAGACGGCATTAGTAATATGCCACTCTAATGGCAGAGGGCAAAAAGTAAAGGCAATTCAAGTAATGACTCTTTTAAAACACTTGCCAGGACATGATATACATCACTTTCACACTCATTCCACAGGCCACGTGGCTAAATCTGATGTTAATGGAGGAGAAAGCATACTCCAGCAACAGAGAAGGCCCTGGTAAAAATGGGCCTTTAAGGTGAATCAAAATTGAGTATAGGAATAAACACATCAAGAGTAAAAAGTTTAGTGAAGAGCACTGAAGCAATACAGAAAACTAAGTCTAAATATCTTTAGGCACTGTGGTTATGCATGAGGAGATAAAGGTTATAAATCCTGAGATGCAAAATGAGAAGGAGTTAAAATGGTTGAATGTATGTCCTATTTTACTAAGTGTACATAGCAGGGTATCAAATCCAATTCAAGATGAAATGTAGTTTTTTTTTTTAAAAAAAAACATAATTACATCAACCTCCAAAGTTTTTTTATGCCATTTCTTTCTTAGTTTTAGAAAAATAGTTAGTGGTTCTTATAGAGAAGAAAAAATTATCTGAGATTTAATAATTCTTTCAATTTCACTTCAGTGTCTATTGTTCCATTATATCACAAAAACTGAAGTTATCACTTATTAGAAAAACATGTTCGGGACTTCCCTGGTGGTCCAGTAGGTAAGACCCCATGCTCCCAATGCAGGGGGCCTGGGTTCAATCCCTGGTCAGGGAACTAGATCCTGCGTGCATGCAGCAGCTAAGAGTCCTCATGCCACAACTAAGAAGTCTGCATGTCGCAACTAAGAAGCTTCATGCTTCAACTAAGAAGTCCGCATGCCACAATGAAGATCCCATGTGCTGCAACGAAGACCCGATGCAGCCAAAAACAAACAAACAAAAATGTTCAATACAGTCCCTTTTATCTAAGAACTTGTTTACCTACTCTTCAATCTATAAATATGTGTTGAGAAAAATATAGAACGATTCTAATAAAATTTTAATGGCTATTATTCCTCTGGGGTTGTATTTTAACTCTAATTTTTTCCCTCTATCTTCTTTGTACTTTTCCGTACTACATGTATTTTCTTATAATTCACATGTATCATTATACCTAAACAATTATGTACTTAGTTTGTTACCATATAAATATAACCCCCCAAAAAGAATAGCAATATTAATTTCAGAGGAATTAAAACTCAAGGCAAAAATTATTATACAGAAAAAAGTAAAAAGTACAATTCACAGTAAAATCAAAATAACTTTGTTGGACACTTTACCTACCAAATCATAACACATCAAAACAGAATAGCACAGCAAAAACAACAAGTAATAAAAGGAAAATCAGTAGGAAACTATAGGGGAAAGAAAGATTCCATTTAAAACAGTAACAAAAACCATGAAAGAGCTAGGAATAAAAATTTAAGAAGAAAGGTCAAAACCAGCATAAGGAACAAAACATTTCATAAGGACAGAAAGGTACTGAAACAAATGTAATGGCACTCCCATTCTCTGGGACAGAAAAACTGACATCATCAAGAGGGCAATTCTCCTTCAGTTTGCTTTTAAATTTGATGCCATAATAAAATAGCAAACAAGAAATAAGCCAGTTTAACCTAAAGTTTATATGGAAAAATTAATTAAGCAATAAATGTCCAGGAAAGCTCTGAAAAAGAGCAGAAATGGAGAATGCACCACATATTCTCTTATCCAATATTCATCATCTCTACACTATTACTCTCTGTACTCTAGACTACAATCTAGCCTGAGAGGCCAACTTCCACAGACTATATTACATTGGCTCCCTTTCTTCTGGGTTTATATTTGAGTAGCTGAAAGTGCTGGTCCATGATTAGAGGGTAAAGGAAAAAGAGGTCAAGGTATTTCTTTCCCTATCTCCCTCTCCAATGAGCCACAGTTGGCAGTGTCTCTGTTCCTGTATCTAAGAATACTTCTCCTATTAGTCAGCCTCTCTCCCAGGGCTAGACTTCTCACAGAGATCCAGTAAAAGCTTCTCTCCTTGCCCCTTCTGGCCTGGGGGTAATAATAGTTTCCTGTTGCTGATAATTTGTATTCCTCTGAATCTCAATATCTATTTGGAGAGAATAGACATCTTTATCATACTGAGTCTTGCAAATCATGAACTCTGTATTTATCTGTACATACTAGACTTTCTATTTCTCTCAATAATGTTTTACAGATCTCTGTATAAAGGTAACACATATCTTTCATTATATTTGCTGTTCATATTTTTACCTATATTATAAATTATATTCTTTTTAAGTCTATTTCCTAATTTTTGTGCTGGCATAAAAAATGCATTTGAATTTTCTACACTGACCTTGTATCTACCAAGTGTGCTAAATCCACGTTATTAATTTTAGAAATCTTTCTATAAATTTTTTTTGGGTTTGCTATGTTAATTACTCATATATAGGCAAATAACTAGGTCTTTATCTTTCATTTCCAGTTTTTTTAATTTAAATTTTATTTATTTTTTTATAAACCAGGTCTTCTTAGTTATCTATTTTATACATATTAGTGTATAGTCAATCCCAATTCATCCCACCCCCACCCCCGACTCTTGCTTTCCCCCACCTTTGGTGTCCATACATTTGTTCTCTACATCTGTGTCTCTATTTCTGCCTTGCAAACCAGTTCATCTCTAGCATTCTTCTACATTCCACATATATGCATTAATATATGATATTTGTTTTCCTCTTTCTAACTTACTTCACTCTGTATTACAGACTCTAGATCCATCCATGTCTCTACAAATGACCCAATTTTGTTCCATTTTATGGCTGAGTGATATTCCACTGTATATATGTACATCTTCTTTATCCATTCGTCTGTTGATGGGCATTTAGGAAGCTTCCATGATATGGCTATTGTAAATATTGCTGCAATGAACATTGGGGTGTATGTTTCTTTTTGAATTATGGTTTTCTCTGAGTATATGCCCACTAGTGGGATTGCTGGGTCATATGGTAATTCTTAGTTTTTCAAGGAACCTCCATACTGTTCTCCATAGTGGCTGTATCAATTTACATTCCCACAAACAGTGCAAGAGGGTTCCCGTTTCTCCACACCCTCTCCAGCATTTGTTATTTGTAGATTTTCTGATGATGCCCATTCTAACCAGTGTGAGGTGATACCTCATTGTAGTACTGATTTGCATCTATCTAGTAATTAGTGATGTTGAGCATCTTTTCATATGCCTTTTGCCCATTTGTATGTCCTTCAGGGACAAATGTCTATTTAGGTATTCTGCCCATTTTTTGATTGGGTTGTTTGTTTATTTAATACTGAGCTGCATGAGCTGTTTATGTATTTTGGAGATTAATCCTTTGTCCGTTGCTTCGTTTGCAAATATTTTCTCCCATTCTGAGGGTTGTCTTTTCATCTTCTTTATAGTTTCCTTTGCTGTGCAAAAGCTTTTAAGTTTCATCAGGTCCCATTTCTTTTATTTTCGTTTTTATTTCCATTACTCTAGGAGGTGGATCAAAAAAGATCTTGCTGTGATTTATGTAAAACAGTGTTCTTCCTATGTTTTCCTCTAAGAGTTTTATAGTGTCTGCTCTCACATTTAGGTCTTTAATCCATTTTGAGTTTATTTTTGTGCAGGGTGTTAGGGAGTGTTCTAATTTCATTCTTTTATACGTAGCTGTCCAGTTTTCCCAGCACCACTTGTTGAAGAGACTGTCTTTTCTCCACTGTATATCCTGGTCTCCTTTGTCATAGATTAGTTGACCATAGGTGCATGGGTTTATCTCTGGGCTTTCTATCCTATTCCATTGACCTATATTTCATTTCTGTTTTTGTGCCAGTATCATATTGTCTTCATTAATGTAGCTTTGTAGTATAGTCTGAAGTCAGGAAGTCGGATTCCTCCAGCTGTTTTTTTCACTCAAGATTGCTTTGGCTATTCGGGGTCTTTTGTGTCTCCATACAAATTTTAAGATTTTTTGTTCTAGTTCTGTAAACAATGTCATTGGTAATTTGCTAGGGATATCACTGAATCTGTAGATTGCTTTGGGTAGTATAGTCATTTTCACAATATTGATCCTTCCAGTCCAAAAACATGGTATATCTCTCCATCTGTTTGTATCACCTTTGATTTCTTTCATCTGTGTCTTATAGGTTTCTGAGTTCAGGTCTTTTACCTCCTTAGGTAGATTTATTCCTCTTGTTGCAATGGTAAATGGGATTGTTTCCTTAATTTCTCTTTCTGATCTTTTGTTGTTATTGAATAGGAACGCAACAGATTTCTGTGCATTAATTTTGTATCCTGCAACTTTACCAAATTCATTGATTAGCTCTAGTAGTTTTCTGGTCACATCTTTAGGATTATCTATGTATAGTATCATGGCATCTGTAAACGGTGACAGTTTTACTTCTTTTCCAACTTGTATTCCTTTTATTTCTTTTTCTTCTCTGATTGCTGTGGCTAGGACTTCCAAAAGTATGTTGAATAATACTAGCGAGAATGGATATCCTTGTCTTGTTCCTGATCTTAGAGGTAATGTTTTCAGTTTTTCAACACTGAGAATGATCTTTTCTGTAGGTTTGTCACATATGGCCTTCATTATGTTGAGGTGGGTTCCCACTATACCTACTTTCTGGAGAGTTTTATCATAAATGGGTGTTGAATTATGTCAAAAGCTTTTTGTGCATCTATTGAGATAATCATATCATTTTTATTCTTCAATTTGTTAATATCGTTTTTATTCTTCATTGATTGATTCGCGTATATTAAAGAATCCGTGCATCCCTGATATAAATCCCATTTGATCACGGTGTATGACCCTTTGAATGTGTTGTTGTATTCTGTTTGCTATCATTTTGTTGAGAATTATTGCATCTATATTCATCAGTGATATAGGTCGGTAATTTTTTTTTGTAGTATCTTTGTCTTGTTTTGGTATCAGGGTAACAGTGGCCTCGTAAAATGAGTTTGGGAGTGTTCCTTCCTCTGCAATATTTTTGGAAGCTTTTGAGAAGGATCTGTGTTAGCACTTCTCTAAATGTTTGATAGAATTCGCCTGTGAAGCCATCTGGCCCTGGACTTTTGCTTGTGGGAAGATTTTTAATCAGTTTCAATTTCATTACCTATGATTGGTCTGTTCATATTTTCTATTTCTTCCTGGTTCCATCTTGGAAGGTTATTGCTTTCTAAACATTTGTCCATTTCTTCTAGGTTGTCCATTTTATTGCTATAGAGTTGCTTGTAGTAGTCTCTCATAATGCTCTGTGTTTCTGCAGTGTCCATTGCAACTTCTCCTTTTTCATTTCTAATTTTATTGATTTCAGTCCTCTCCCTCTTTCTTGATGAGTCTCACTAAAGGTCTGTCAATTCTGTTTATATTCTCAAAGAAGCAGCTTTTAGTTTTATCGATCTTTGCTATTGTTTTCTTGTTTCTATTTCATTTATTTCTGCTCTGATCTTTATAATTTCTTTCCTTCTACTAATTTTGGATTTTGTTTGTTCTTCTTTCTCTACTTCCTTTAGGTGTAAGGTTAGATTGAGATTTTTCTTGTTTCTTGAGGTAGCATTGTTTTGCTATAAACTTCCCTCTTAGAACTGCTTTTGCTGCATCCCATAGGTTTTGGGTCGTCATGTTTTCGTTGCCATTTGTCTCTAGATACTTCTTGATTTCCTCTTTGATTTCTTCAGTGATCTTTTGGTTATTTAGTAATGTATTGTTTAACCTCCATCTGTTTGTGCTTTTTAAGTTTTTTTCCCTGTAATTTATTTCTAATTTCAGTGTTGTGGTTGGAAAAGATCCTTGGTATGATTTCGATTTTCTTACATTTAGCAAGGCTTGATTTGTGACCCAAGATTTGATCTACCCTAGACGATGTTCCATGTGCACTTGAGAAGAAAGTGTAATCTGCTGTTTTCAGATGGAATGTCCTACAAATATCAATTAAATCTATCTGGTCTATTGTGTCATTTAAAGCTTGTGTTTCCTTATTAATTTTCTGCCTCGGTGATCTGTCCATTGGTGTAAGTGAGGTGTTAAAGTCCCCCACTATTACTGTGTTACTGTCGATGCCCACTTTTATAGCTGTTAGCAGTTGCCTTATGTATTGAGGTGCTCCTATGTTGGGTGAATATATTTATAAGTGTTATATCTTCTTGCATTGATCCCTTGACCACTATGTAGTGTCCTTCCTTGTCTCTTGTAACATTCTTTATTTTAAAGTCTGTATTATCTGATATGAGTATTGCTACTCCAGCTTTCTTTTGATTTCCATTTGCATGGAATATCTTTTTGCATCCCCTCATTTTCAGTCTGTATGTGTCCCTAGGTCTGAAGTGGGTCTCCTGTAGACAGCATATATACGGGTCTTATTTTTGTATCCATTCAGTGAGCCTCTCTCTTTTGGTTGAAGCATTTATTCCATTCACATTTAAGGTAATTATTGATATGTATGTTCCTATTACCAACTTCTTAATTGTGTTGGGTTTGTTTCTGTAGGTCCTTTTCTTCTCTTGTGTTTCCCACTTAGACAAGTTACTTTAGCGTTTGTTGTAGAGTTGTTTGGTAGTGTTGCATTCTCTTAGCTTTTGCTTGTCTGTAAAGCTTTTGATTTCTCCATCAAATCTGAATGAGATCCTAGCCAGGTAGAGTAATCTTGGTTGTAGGTTCTTCCCTTTCATCACTTTAGATATATCGTGCCACTCCCTTCTGGTTTGTAGAGTTTCTGTTGAGAAATCAGCTGTCATCCTTATGGGAGATCCCTTGTATGTTATTTGTCATTTTTCCCTTATTGCTTATAATAATTTTTCTTTGACTTTAATTTTTGGCGATTTGATTACTGTGTGTCTCGGCATGTTTTTCCTTGGGTTTATCCTGTCTGGGACTCTCTGCACTTCCTGGACTTGGGTGGCTATTTCCTTTCCCATGTTAGGAAAGTTTTCAACTATAATCTTTTCAAATATTTTCTCGGGTCTTTTCTCTCTCTCTTTTCCTTCTGGGATCCCTATAATGCGAATGTTGTTGCATTTAATGTTGTCCCAGAGGTCTCTTATGCTGTCTTCATTTCTTTCATTCTTTATTCTGTTCACGGCAGTGATTTCCACCATTCTGTTTTCCAGGTCACTTAACCGTTCTTCTGCCTCACTTATTCTGCTATTGATTCCTTTCAGTGCATTTTTCATTTCAGCTATTGTATTGTTCACCTCTGTTTGTTTGTTCTTTAATTCTTCTAGGTGTTTGTTCTTTCATTCTTCTAGGTCTTTGTTAAACATTTCTTGCATCTTCTCCATCTTTGCCTCCATTCTTTTTTGGAGGTCCTGGATCATCTTCACTATCATTATTCTGAATTCTTTTTCTGGAAGGTTGCCTATCTCCACTTCATTTAGTTGTTCTTCTGGGGTTTTAACTTGTTCCTTCATCTGGTACATAGTCCTCTGCCTTTTCATTTTGTCTGTCTTTCTGTGAATGTGGTTTTCGTTCCACAGGCTGCAGGATTGTAGTTCTTCTTGCTTCTTCTGTCTACTGTCTGCTGGAAGAGGCTATCTAAGAGGCTTGTGCAAGCTTCCTGATGGGAGGGACTGGTGGTGGGTAGAGCTGGGCGTTGCTCTAGTGGGCAGAGCTCAGTAAAACTTTAATCAGCTTGCCTGCTGATGGGTGGAGCTCTGTTCCCTCCCTGTTGGTTGTTTGGCCTGAGGCAACCCAACACTGGAGACTACAGGCTCTTTGGTAGGGCTAATGGCAGACTCCGGGAGGGTTCCTGCCCAGGAGTACTTCCCAGAACTTCTGCCGCCAGTGCCCTTGTCCCCATGGTGAGCCACAGACACCCCCTGCCTCTGCAGGAGACCCTCCAACTCTAGCAGGTAGGTCTGGTTCAGTCTTCTATGCGTCACTGCCTCTTCCCCCTGGGTCCTGATGCACACACTACTTTGTGTGTGCCCTCCAAAAGTGGAATCTCTCCCCCACTCCTGTCAAAGTCCTGCAATCAAATCCTGCTAGCCTTCAAAGTCTGATTCTCTGGGAATTTCCCCTCCCGTTGCCGGACCCCCAGGTTGGGAAGCCTGACGTGGGGCTCAGAACCTTCACTCCAGTGGGTGGACTTCTGTGGTATAATTGTTCTCCAGTTTGTGAGTCACCTACCCAGCAGTTATGGGATTTGATTTTATTGTGATTGCGCCCCTCCTACCATCTCATTGTGGCTTCTCCTTTGTCTTTGGATGTTGGGTATCTTTTTTGGTGAGTTCCAGAGTCTTCCTGTCAATGATCGTTCAGCAGTTAGTTGTGATTCTGGTGCTCTCGCAAGAGGGAGTGAGCGCATGTCCTTCTACTCTGCCATCTTGAACCAATCTCCTCCAGTTCTTACGTCTTTTAATTTTTATTATTGCTTTACCACATACTTGATATTTCTGACTATGTGCTAGACATTAGTTTGTAAAACTGTAGACATAATTTGAGGACAGAATTGCTTTATTATCCTCCAGAGTTAATTTACACTTGCTTCTGCCAAGTGCCTAGGAACACCAGCAATCCAGATGCATTAGTCCAATTTCAGGATTCTGACTTTGATGATATTCCTCACCAAAATTGTAACTGCTCTGTCTTGACCTTTATTTTTTCATTGCTTTTCGGAGATTCACAACTAATTTCTAAGAAAAATTCCCAAATCAATTGACATTAGCCCACCTTCTCAATGGAAGTTAAGCTATTCATTTAGCTCACTCTCCACGTAACTGTTGAATCATTACCAGTCAGGCAAAAATTTTAGTTAGGCAACTTAACTGGTTACTGACTTTTATGCAAGTTCTAGGTTTATACTAAGATGTTCTGTATATGTTACAGACATGTATATTATTTACTTATTTTTTTATTTATATTCTAACGTAAGGTAAAAATCATTTGTGGTAGTTCACAGCACTATTCCATAGCACAATGTGTAACACAGATTAATTATTCAATAAATATGCAAATAATTAGGAATTCAAAGAAATAAACCCATAAAGAAATAAAGCTAGGTCAACTCCATCATTTATCAACAAGTAAAAGTATATCCAAATAAGAAAGTGCCTAGACCACTTTTCCTACAGATAATTATGGCTTGGTATGTCTTTTGCACAATATACAGATTCAGTACAGTAATGCTGGTATATCATAACCACCACACACACATGCACACCCACAAGAAATAAAAATGAAGGAGACATGTAGTGTATTCAGAAAATGATTATTCAAACAATTCAGGAAAAACACTGAAGACATCTCAACTACTACCCTATAATGATGGTCTGAGTAAAAGTCCTCTGAAGTCTTCAAGCTCTGTGCTATTACCTCCTCCTTTTTGAGTCCTTATAATCAAACACTTAAAATTACACAGAGTTCATCTTTTTACCATCTTGTAAGAAAATGTCCATCTATGGATATCATTGCCTTATTTACTGCAGCTTATAGTTCTTGCAGTACACTAAATTCAACTATACAGATAAATGCAGGTGCAAAATTTAGTAGAAAACATAATTTTTCAAATCCCATTCACATAACACTGCACTGTACCCTAGAATGGACCGCATGTTCCATCCAATAGTTTAAAATCATCATACTTTAAAATGGAAAGGTCTTGTTGGAATATTTTATGTGGTTACAGGTGTCATATTTTAAGAATATTGATGATACAAACTCTGACAAGATGGAATGCGTTCAGAAAGGCAACCCAGGCTCTGCCCTGACAGCAGCAAGGGCTCCGGCAGCACCTGGGTGTGCTCTGGCAGGTCTTTGGGCAGCAGATCGCAATGCTGAAGGCCAAGATCCTCTTTGTGGGGCCCTGTGAGAGTGGAAAAACCTTTTGGGCCAACTTCCTGACAAAATCTTCTGACATCGCCAAATACAACCCAACCCAAGGAATGAGGATCCTGGAATTTGAGAACCCATATGTTACCAGCAACGACAAATGCACGGGGTGTGAATCTGAGCTCTGGGATTGTGGTGGCGATCCAATGTTCGAGTCTTGCTGGCCAGCCCTGATGAGGGACTCTTATGGGGTGGTGATCATCTTCAATGCTGACATCCCAAGCCACCTGAAGGAAACTGAGATGTGGTATTCCTGCTTCGTCCAGCAGCAGTTTTTACAGGATACTCAATATCTGTTGAGTGCACACCATAAACCAGGCTCTGGAAGTGACAAAGCAAACCCAGCTTTGGCGCCATCCTTGAACAAGCTGAAGCTGGTGCACTCAAATCTTAAGGATGACCGGAAGAGATCAGGATGGAGTTCATGAAGTATTTAAGAGGCATAATCAACTCAGTGTCTGAGAGCAGAGACTGGGAGGAGATGTCAATTATCAATTAACCGGCCTTCACCTAGATGCTTCCGCATCCCAAATGAAGTCAATTTTAGTGCAAATCTGAAATCCATCCACCTACTGAGGTTCTCATCTCCCTTTGGCTGTAGAAGACATTTTCCTTATTTGGCCAAAGGTAACAGTCAGCCAGGGAGTTGACTCATACCATCTATTCTCTGTCCTTGGTTCAGTTGAGAAAATCCTGTTACTGAATTCTGATTGCTTTGCCCCAGATCTCTCCAAAGAGCTGGAAAACTGAGGTGGTTTTTGCTTCCCCTTCACATTATGTCACATTACAAAAGTTGTGGAATTGTAACTGTCATAGCCCAGTGATAGCAACAGTAGTTTAAACCACGTGGATTGGTTTAAATGTGATTTTCATTCCTTAATCTGTACAACTTGCCTAGAATATTTTTGAAAAATATTAGCATTTAACTTCTCCAACATTTTATTTTTATTTAGACGTCCTTGATATCTGGACACCATATCACACTGGAAGGTGGAATACATATACTTCTTCTAAAAAGTTTTTTTATTATCTCAGGGGAATTTAATTCTTAAATGTTATTTCATAAAATACAGGAAAAACAATGTTATGCTGTCATAACACCCATTTGTAAAAATAGTCAAAAGATTTAATGCTCAGGATAACCAAACATGGTGAGTTTATAGCTTATTGTACAAGTTTGTTTTAGTGATCTTTCAAATTGTTGTTCTTTCATAAATTTTACTTTTTGAATTTTGTAATATAGCCAACCTGAAAATATATTAACTAGATCAAAAGTTAGATGTAGGGACTTCCCTGGTGGCGCAGTGGTTAAGAATCCGCTTGCCAATGCAGGGGACACGGGTTCCATCCCTGGTCTGAGAAGACCCCACATGCCGCAGAGCAACTAAGCCCATGCGCCCCAACTACTGAGCCTGTGCTCTAGAGCCCATGAGCCACAACTACTGAGCCTGCATGCTGCAACTACTGAAGCCTGTGCACCTAGAGCCCATGCTCTGCAACAAGAGAAGCCACCGCAATGAGAAGCCCACGTGCTGCAACAAAGAGTAGCCCCTGCTCACCACAAGTAGAGAAAGCCTGCACACAGCAACGAAGACACAACATAGCCAAAAAAAAAAAACCAAACATTTTAGATGTAGGTCTTTTCAACTGAGAGTGGAAGAAAAGTAGAGACACTTACAAGAGATGAAAAATATGCCCAGCTGTGTTTCACTCTTACAATGAAGAGGGCTGAAATGCAGCCGTTTGGGCAGTCTGCTTGAGAGAGTGGTGTTGGCAGATAATGACAGTTCCCTGGTAAATTTAGATTGAACTACAGTCAACTCTTAGTAAACTGCCTGGATTACCAGTGAGCACATTTTAAGCCCAGGTTAATTTCCTTTTGCCTGACCTCCACTCAGTTGGAACTTTTGCAAGGAACACAAGATAATGTTAACGCAAACTGTAGTAAATCTTCCTTATGTAATACCTGCAATAATATTAATTGATGTTGAGACTACAGCTCCAAAACAGAGATTATTTTTATCTGATATTTTAATGATTATCCAAGAGCTCAGTAGAAAAATTAACCCAGCAGCTTTCATTTACATTCATAGCCAGAGTACAACCCTTGGGAGTCCTTGAATTGAGAAAAATGTTATAAAATTTAAGAGGCCACATGTGCAGAGGTTACAAGAGACCATTTAATGAAGAAGTCTCCCTGTCTTACCTGTCCCCAAACCCCAGCCCCTCTCCAGAAGCCCCCTTACCTTCTGTATTCTATCAGAAGTCTGTGCACATACAAATATGCTTTATTAAAGGAAACAGTAGCAAACTATTCACACTTTTTTACAGCTTGCTTTTTTCACTTTTTTTTATTTGGAGGATTTGTGAAAATATATACAGAGCTGCCTTTTTCTTTTTTACAGCTGCATAATATTCCACTTAACCATTTATTTGGGAATTTTATATTACATATTTTTACTAACAAAAAAAAAAGAAAGGCAACCCAAAACAATATAACGTCTGTAAAACATATACATGAAAAATTATGAGAAACAGAAGCAGTTAATAAGTTAATAAAAAATTTATTAATAAAGTTATCTTTTATTATTTGAAGGTCTGAACTACAGAACTGATTAGACTGTTTCTGAGATTCTCTAGATAAGGAATCAGGATACAAATGGGTGCCTACTGTAAAAAGCCAAATGTCAACTAAATATATGAAACAATCTAGAAATTTGAACAAAATAAAAAGAACAGTCTTGAAGAGTACTGAGAAACTTATAAACTAAAAGTATCAAGCAAAGGCTAAAAGCTTTTTTATAGGGAAGAAGATAGGAATAATTAAAAATTTTAAGATTGCTTCTAAAACTTAAGATTCTATTACTGTTTAGAATTACTTTTTTGCCTTCCATCAAATTACTGGCTTAAAAAAATTATACCATGAGTGCATAAAGTCTATCATCTGTAAAGAAATAATTTTCCTCACCCTATGGTAAAAAGATTTTTAAAATGTGACACAATGGATTTTTGCTTTCATTTATAATATATAATGCTTATATATTTTTACATATAATAAAACATATATAATATAAATTACTATATATTATATATAAATATATAATAGTATGTATTAATCTGTTACCCAATAAAAAATCCTGCCCCAATATATATATTGTAATACAGTATATATAAAAATAAATATTAAGTATATATAAATATTTATGTATATCATAATTATATATATTAATTATATATCTATATAAACATTATATATATAGTATATTACATATAAAAATATATGACATATTTCAGAGAATGAAATTGTGCTTATACAGGTATGTGATAAACTTTGTATGATTTATTTTAATTAGTTCAAATTTTAAAATGTACACACATACATACATGTGTATATATGTATAACATATGTATGTATATGTGTATATATATTTATGATCTGTTCTAACAATATTTTCTGATAAAGATTATTATAAAATAAATTAATAGGTAGTTTAACATATTTCAAAACACTTAAAAAGTTTTTCAAGTACTTCCACTTTATGAGTAGTGCTACAAAATTAACTATTTTGATATAGAAAGAATATTTCACAAACTAAAACTATTTAGAACATAATAAAATAAAACGTCAAAACTGGATCACTCATTTATTATTCATTATAACAATAATATTACATAATGCATGGGTAGGAATTTTAGAAGGAAACAAGGAATGAATGCATCCTCCTTGTTAAAAACTGAACCAAGGCTACTCTTTGAGCATGATTCTTTTCAGCCCTGTGAAACCCCTGATTGTCCCTGTTAATTCTAGATAGTTTCAATGCACAAACATAAGTACTCACAGAAGACATATATTGTCATTTTAGGGTGTTAATAATAAACAAAAATGCTGGCATTCTGCATAACAAAGGACATTTCTAAAATGTTAAATTAAGGAGTGAGTATACTTGCCTGACCAGGGTAATATCCATATCCTTCTGGATAAGTTCAGTCTGTTTATTATTCAACTGTAATGATAGAGCATTATATTTACTCTGTGATACTTCAATTTCTTTCCTTGCTTCGATTAAATTGTCTTCAAAGGCCTAAAATTAGAGCACTCATATCACAAATATAATAAATATCAAATAAATAAATAAAATTAAAAGCCTGTTATATTTAATCCACAAAATAACAGTGAAAAATCAGTAGTGCTTTATATTTTGTTTTCATTAAATTAAAAAATGTTAATACAATCAATAAATTTTACACCAGTCACAGGTTACTTTTTTCAGAAACTGTAAAAGTATCATTGTCTCCTGGTGTGAAAGTTAAGAATCTGAAGCTAATAAACTTGAAAATCTATGTAGAAATTTACTTATTAAAATTACCGTAAAGTATTATATAATGAAAAAAGTTAATTACAATGAACAAAAAAAGAGCTCATTTACTTAAATATTACTCAAAACAAATAGATATTTTATTATTTCCTCAACTTTAAATGCAGATACACTCGAGAAGAAAAAATGGTGCAGCAAAAAAATAAAAATAATTTTACAATGTTTCAGGTTCAGATCATGCTGAGTTCACTTGATTGTGGTGAAATTTCACCTAAAGTTCAAAGTTGGTCTTTTCCTCCTGATAATTCTCTAAATCTTTTTTTCATTTTGAAACAATTTTAAAACTGATGTACAAGGAATAAAGATGCAGATGCAGAGAATGGACTTGAGGACACAGGGAGGGGGAAGGGTAAGCTGGGACGAAGTGAGAGAGTGGCATGGACATATATACACTACCAAATGTAAAATAGATAGCTAGTGGGAAGCAGCTGCATGACACAGGGAGATCAGCTGGGTGCTTTGAGTCCACCTAAAGGGATGGGATAGGGAGGGTGTGAGGGAGATGCAAGAGGAAGGAGAAATGGAAATATATGTATATGTATAGCTGATTCACTTTGTTACACAGCAGAAACTAACACACCATTGTAAAGTAATTATACTCTGATAAAGATGTTAAAAAAGAAAAACTGATGTACATTTTTTCAAAAATATTTTTTCTCAACAATATATTATAAAATTAATTTATTTTCATAAAATATTAAATAAATATTTTATCTAAAAGTAGAGGATACCCCAAAATACACTATACATTCATTATGTACAAAAGCGAGCAACAAGCTTTAGGTCAAGCACTAAAAATCTACTCTAGCAATGCACCCATACCTCATATATTCTCCCTGCAGTAACTAGAATGAACTTTTGAAGATAAAAATATTGGCTTTCAGCCAAGATAGCACTGTGAGTACATGCATATCTCACTTTATCATGTTTCCCGTTATTGCACTTCACTGATATTGCATTTTTTTACAAATTGAAGGATTGTGGTAACCCTGCATCAAACAAGTCTATCCATGCCATTTTTCCAACATTTGCTCACTTCATGTCTCAGTGCCATACTTTGGTAATTCAAACTCTTTCATTATTATTATATTTGTTATGGTGACCTGTGATGAATGATATTTGATGTTACTACTACAACTTGCTAAAGGCTCAGATGACAGTTAGCTGTTTTTAGCAATAAAATATTTTTTTAAGATATGTAAACTGTTGTTTTATAAGAAGAATTTAAGAAGAATTACTTCTTAAATTCCCATTTATTAAAAAAGAGTAATGATAGATATATAGGTGGGTGTGTAGGTGGATGTAAGAGAGAAAGAGAGAAGGAAACATGGAAGGAAAGGGAAATGAGAGAAGGGAAGGGAAGGCAGAAAATAACAGGTGTTCGCTGGGACGTGAAGAATTAGGAACCTTTGTGTGTTGCTGGGACTGTAAAAATACTCTCAAAAACAGTATGGGGGGGGTTTCAAAACATTAAAAACAGGACCACCATATAATCCAGCAATCCCACATCTGCATATACATTTAAAAAAACTAAAAGCAGGTTCTTGAAGAGATATCTGTAAACCCATGTTTGTAGCAGCACTATTCACAATAGCCAAGTGGCAGCAACCTAAACGTCAAATGAATAAACAAAACGTGCTATACACATAAAATGAAGCACAATGCAGCCCCCAAAGGAAAGCCTGTCACATGCTACCACATGGATGAACCTTGAGGACATTATGCCTAATGAAACAAATCAGTCACAAAAGGACAAATACCAGATGACTCCACTTATACGAAGTATCTAAAGTAGTCAAATTAATAGATACACAGAATAGAACGGTAGTTACCAAGGCCTAGGGTAAGGGAGCACTAAGCAGTTGTTATTAAAAAACAGAGTTGCAGGTCTTGAAGTCAACAAAGTTCTGGAGATCTCTTTCACAGCAATGTAAATATAGTTAACACTACTGAACTGTACACTTAAAAATGGTTAAGATGGTTAATTTTATGTTATGTGTTTTTTACCACAATAAACAAGGAAGGAAATTTTGACATATGAAAGAACATGGATGGACCTTGAGATAATTATGGAAAGCCAAATAAGCCACTTACAAAAAATAATGTATGACTCCACTTATATGAAGAATCACATAGAGACACAAAGCAGACTAGTGGATGCCTGGAGCTGGGGGGAGGAGAAATGGGAAGTTGTTTTTGAATATAGTTTCACTTTTGAAGGATGAAATGTTTCTGCAACTTGGTTGCATACCAATGTGTATATACTTAACACTGCTGAACTGTATACTTAAAATGATAAAAGATTCTAAATTTTATGTTATATTACTTAACCACAATTTAAAAAAAACCCTATGGAGAGGCCAAGATTTAATTAGATTAGACTGTGGAGCAATTTGTGTCCCAGGATATTGACAAAAACAACAGAAGAATCTAATCAGTCATCAGTTTTTGGAGGCCAACAGCTGGGTGTGATACCAACAGACATATTAAGAAACAAACATATTAACAGACAGATCAAGAGACAGACACATGAACAGACAAATCAAGAGAAGAGACAGTGAAGGAGAGCCCTGCTAAAATCACAGGGTGAATGTGCACATGTCCAGGTCTGTGCTTTATGAAAAGCAACCACGAGAGACTGTTAACAGCATGGGAAACAGATTTCCTAAAATGGCCCAATGAAAACATTAAAAAAACAATGAGCAAACGTCAACAAGCCCTGATGTTATGGCAGTGAGGAACCAGTATCCAAAACTGCTACAGTGGGAATTCCCTGGCGGTCCAGTGGTTAGGACACCACACTTTCACTGCTGAGGGTGCGAGTCCAATCCCTGGTCAGGGAACTAAGATCCCACAAGCCATGCAGCGCAGCCAAAAACAAACACAAACAGACAAAACAAAACCCCAAACTGCTACAGTATATAATTTTATTTTTATTAATTTTTTTTGCTTTGAAAAAGTTACTTTTCTTTTTACTTTATTTTAGATTTATTTTTATTAAGATAACATTGGTTTATAATATTATATGTTTCATGTGTACAACATTATATTTCTACTTCTGTATACCCTACCCTACAGCATGCTCACCACCAAAAATTTAGTTTCCATCCATCACCATACAGTTAACCCCTTTTATCCATTTCACCCCCCACCACCACAACTTCCCCTGGTAACCACTACTGTGTTCTCTGTATCTATGTGTTTGTTTCTCTTTAGTTTATTTTGGTTTTTGTCTGTTTCCTTTTTGATTTCCACATATTAGTGAAATCACACAGTTCTCCATCTGACTCTTTTACTTAGTATAATACCCTCAAGGTCCATACATATTGTCACAAATGGCAAGATTCCATCTTTTTGATGGCTGAGTCGTATTCTACTCTGTGCATATGTGTGTGAGTGTGTGTATGTGTGCGCGCACGTGTGTATGTGTGTGTGTATACCGTATCTTCTTTATCCATTTATTGGTTGATGGGAACTCAGGTTGTTTCTATATCCTAGCTATTGTAAATAATATCACAATGAACATAATGGTGCATATATCTTTTTGAATTAGTGTTTTCATATTCTTTGAATAAATACCCAGACATGGGGTAGCTGAATCATATGGTAGCTCTATTCTTAATTTTTTGGACTCTTCATACAGTTTTCCACAGTGGATGCACCAATTTACATTCCCATCAAGACTATCTGAGGCTCCCCTTTTCTCGACATCCTCAACAGCACCTGTTATTTCTTGTCTTTTTGATAATAGCCATTCTAACATGAGTGAGCTGATATCTCATTGTGGTTTTGATTTGCATTTCCCTAATAATTAGTGATGTTGAACACCTTTTCATGTGCCTGTTAGCCATCTGCATGTCTTCTTTGGGAAAATGTCTAATCAGGTCCTCTGCCCACTTATTAATTGGATTGTTTATTTCTTGAGTTGTATGAGTTCTTTATATATTTTGGATTTTACCTTTTATCAGATATATCATTTGCAAATGTCTTTTCCATTCAGTAGATTGCCTTTTCATTTTGTACATGGTATTCTTTGCTGTGCAGAAGCTTTTTAGGATGATGTAGTCCCATTTGTTTATTTTTGCTTTTGTTTCCCTTGCCTGAAAAGACGTACCCAGAAAGACACTGTTAAGACCAGTGTCAAAGCACATAAAGCCTATGTTATCCTCCGAGTTTTATGGTTTCATGACTTACATTTAAGTCTTTAATCCATTTTGAGTTGATTTTTGTGTATGGTGTGGGACAGTGGTCTAGTTTCATTTTTTTGCATGTGGCTGTCCAGTTTTCCCAACACCATTTATTGAAAAGGCTATAATGTCTTTATATATATATGTTCCTTTGTTGTATATTAATTACCTGTTTATGTGTTGGTTTATTTCTGGGTGCTCAATTCTATTCCATTGATCTATGTATCTGTTTTTCTGAAAATATCATGCTGTTTTGATTAATATGGCTTTGTAGTCTAGCTGGAAATCATGGACTGTGATACCTCCAGCTTTGTTCTTTTTTCTCAGGATTGCTTTGGCTATTCAGGGTCTTTTGTGGTTCCATTATAAATTTTAGAAACTTTTGTTCTATTTCTGTGAACAATGTCCTTTTGACTTGGAAACAGACTGAACTGAAGCTATATATTGTTTTAGGTAGTATGGGTATTTTAACAATGCTAATTCTTCCAACTCATAAGCATAAAATATTTTTCAATTTATGTGTCTTCTCCAATTTCCAGCAACAAGGTCTTACAGTTCTTAGTGTTCAGGTCTTTCACCTCCTTGGTTAAATTTATTCCGATGTATTTCATTCTTTTTGTTGTGATTATAAATATGACTTTTCTTAATTTCTCTTTCTGCTAGATCATTGTTAGCATATACAAACATAACAGAGTTTTGTATGTTGATTTTATACCCTGCAACTCTGCTGTATTTATTTTTTCTAATAGCCTTTTTTGTGGAGTTTTTATGGTTTTCTCTATATAAAATCATGTCATGCACAAACAGTGAGAGTTTTACCCCTTTCTTTCCAATTTGAATTCCTTTTATTTCTTTTTCTTTGCCTAATTGCTCTGGCTAGGACTTCCAATACTAGGACTTCCAATACTATGTTAAATAAGAGTGGCAAAAGTGGCCTCTTTGTCTTGTTGTCTTGTTCCTGATATTAGAGAGAGAGCTTTTAGTTTTTCACCACTTAGTATGATGCTAGATGTGGGCTTGTCATTTACAGCTCTCATTATGATGAGGTATGTTACTATTATAAACATTTAGTTGAGAATTTTTATCAAAAGCCGGTGTTGAATCTTGTCAAATGCCTTTTCTGCATCTACTGAGGTCATCATATGGTCTTCATCCTTTTGTTGATGTGATGTATCACGTTGATTGATTTGCAGATGTTGAAACCTCCTTCTATCACTGGGATAAATCCCACTTGATCACGGTGATGATTCTTTTTTTTTTTATTGCAGTACGTGGGCCTCTCACTGTTGTGGCCTCTCCTGTTGTGGAGCACAGGCTCCAGATGCGCAGGCTCAGAGGCCATGGCTCACGGGCCTAGCCGCTCCGCAGCATGTGGGATCCTCCCGGACCGGGGCACGAACCCGTGTCTCCCTGCATCGGCAGGCGGACTCTCAACCACTGCGCCACCAGGGAAGCCCAGTGATGATTCTTTTAATGTACTGTTTTACTTGGCTTGCTAATATTCTGTTCAGAATTTTTGCATCTATGTTCATCAAAGATATTGGCCTGTAATTTTCTTTTTTCTGTGTGTTTTCTTTGTCTGGTTTTGCTATGAGAGTGATGTTGGCCTAATAAACTGAGTTAGGAATCATTGACTCCTCTTCAGTTTTTTGGAAGAGTTTGAGAAGAATAGGTATTAAATCTTCTTTGAATGTTTGGTAGAATTCACTTGTGAAGTTGTCTAGGCCTGGGGAGCTTTTTGATTACTGTTTCAATTTCTATACTAGTTATGTGGTCTATTCAAATTTTCTATTTCTTCATGATTCAGTCTTGGAAGCTGTATGATTCTAAAAATTTGTCTGTTTTTTCTAGGCTGTTCCACTTGTTGGCATATAGTTGTTCATAATATGCTCTTATAATCCTTTTTTTTTTTTTTTGGTATCCACTGTTATTCCTCCTCTTTCATTTCCAAATTTATTTACCAGAGCCTTGTCTTTTTTCCCTAATGAGTCTAGCTAAAGGTTTGTTGATTTTATCTTTTCAAAGAACCAGCTCTTAATTTCATTGATTTTTTTATTGTCTTTTTAGTCTCCATTTAATTTATTTCCACTATGATCTTTATTATTTATTTCCTTCTACTGACTTCTGGCTTCATTTGTCATTCTTTTTCCAGTTCCTTTAGACGTAAGGTTAGATTGTTCAACTGAGATTTTTCTTGTTTCTTAAAGTAGGCCTGAATGTCTATAAACTTCTCCCTTAGTACTGTTTTTGCTGCCTCCAACAGATTTTGGTTTGTCCTATTTTCCTTTCCATTCATCATCAAATAAATTTTGATTTCTCCTTTGATTTTTTGTTGACCCAATAGTTGCTTAGTAGCATGTTGTTCATTCTCCACATATTTGTGATTTTTCAAGCTTTCTTCTTGTAGTTGATTTCTAGTTTCATACCACTGAAAAGATGCTTGATATGATTTCAATCTTCTTACATTTCTTGAGACTTGTTTTGTGTCCCAATATATGGTCTAACTTCGAGAAAGTTCCATGTACACTTGAGAAGAATATGCATTCTGCTGCATTTGGACTGAATACCCTGTACAAATCTATCAAATCCATTTGGTCTAATGTATCATTTAAGATCACTGTTTCCTTGTTGACTTTTGGCCTGGATGAACTATCCACTGATGCAGGTGGGGTGTTAAACTCCCCTACTATTACTGTGTTACTATCAACTGCTCGTGTTAAAGTCCCCTACTATTACTGTGTTACTGTCAATTGCTCCCTTTAGATTTACTAATAACTGTTTTATATATTTTGGTGCTTCTATGTTAGATGCATATATAAATATTATATCTTCTTGATGAATTGTCCCCTTTATCATTATATACTGTTCAATTTTGTCTCTTGTTACCTTCTTTGGCTTGAAGTCTATTTTGTCTGACATGAGTATGGCTACATCCACTTATTTTGGTTGTCATTTGCTTGGAGTATCATATTCAGTCCCTTCACATTTACCTTACATTTGTCTTTAGAGCTGAGATGAGTCTCCTGGAAACAACGTATACTTGAGTCTTGTTTTTTAATGCATCCAGTCACTCTGTGTCTTTTGATTGGTGAATTCAATCAATTACATTAAGAGTTATAATTGATAGATGATAACTAGTCACTGCCATTTTACCTTTTGTTTTCTGGTTGCTCTATATCTCCATCATTTCTTTTTCTTTCTGTTTATGTCTGCCATTTTGGTTTTCTATGATTTTTTTCTCAGTTTTCTCCTTGTTTATTTTTCATGTCTCTGTTCTAGATTTATGCTTTGTGGTTGCTGTGAGTTTTGTCTAAAACGTCTCATGGATAAAGCACTCTTTTTTCTGTTGACAGCATCTTATCTTCATTTACATATATAGATTACATCCTTTTCCGCTTCCCATTTTGTTTTTGTTGTCTTGAATTATCCCTTTATACGTTGAGAGTTTGTTAGCAAATTGAAGTAGATACAGTTATTTTTTCTACTTTTCCCCTTTAACTTTTATGCTATAAAAAAGCATTTAAAAGCCAATTCTAATAATTACAGCTTTCTGATTCTATTTATCACCTTGCTCGAACTTTTGTGTACTTTTGCCTTTTTGTTTCTGGTAGAAGAGCACCGTTCAACATTTCTTGTAAGGCAGGTCTAGTTTTAATGAACTCTGAGCTTTTATTTATCTGGGAAAATCTTTCTTTCTCCTTCATATCTGAATGATAACTTTGCTGGACGGAGTATTCTTGGGTGATAGTTTTTAATCTTTCAGTATTTTGAGCTTGTCATTCCACTCCCTCCAGGCCTGTAGGGTTTCAGAAATCTGCTGATAGCGTAATGGGGGTTCCTTTGTAGGTTACCATCTTTTTTTCCCTGGCTGAATTTCAAAATCTTCCTTTGTCATTGACTTTTGACAACTTTAATATAATGTGTCTTGGACAAGGTTTTTGCATTGAGGCAGTTTGGGTGTTCTCTTAGCCTCATGGGCTTGTGTATCTAGTTCCTTCCCCACGTTTGGGAAGTTCTCAGCTATTATAAATGAATTCTCTGCTCCCTTCTCCTCTCTTCTCCCTCTGGGGTACCCATTACCCTATTGCTGCCCTTCCTAAAAGAGCTGAATAACTATTGTAGAATTTCCTCATTTTTTTATATCTCAATCCTCTTTCTTCTTCTACTGTATCATTCCAAGATTTCTATCTTTGAGCTCACTAATTCTCTTTTTTTTTAACAAATTTATTTATATTTTATTTATTTATTTTTGGCTGCGTGGGGTCTTCATTGCTGCATGCATGCTTTCTCTAGTTGCTGCGATTGGGGGCTACTCTTCATTGCAGTGCCCAGGATTCTCGTTGCAGTGGCTTCTCTTGTTGAAGAGCAGAGGCTCTAGGCGTGCCACCTTCAGTAGTTGCAGCATGCAGGCTCAGTAGTTGTGGCTCATGGGCTCTAGAGCACAGGCTCAGTAGTTGTGGCGCACAGGCTTAGCTGCTCCAAGGCATGTGGGATCTATCCAGACCAGGGCTCGAACCTGCATCCCCTGCATTGGCAGGCAGATTCTTAACCACTGTGCCACCAGGGAAGTCCATCACTAATTCTCTCTTCACTATGGTCTGCTCTATATCCAATGCTTTCTAATGCATTCTTCATCTCATTTATTGAATTCTTAAGCTCCAGAATTGTGGTTTGGTTCTTTTCTTTTCTTTTTATTTTTTTATTTTTATTTTTTGTGGTACGCGGGCCCCTCACTGTTGTGGCCTCTCCCGTTGCGGAGCACAGGCTCCGGACGCGCAGGCTCAGTGGCCATGGCTCATGGGCCCAGCCGCTCCGCAGCATGTGGGATCCTCCCAGACTGGAGCACAAACCCGTGTCCCCTGCATTGGCAGGTGGACTCTCAACCACTGCGCCACCAGGGAAGCCCCTTGGTTCTTTTCTTTTAGTTTCAACCTCTTTGGTAAATTATTCCTTCTGTTCATTAATTTTATTCCTGAGCTCAATGAACACCCTTTTTGAGTTTCTTCATGACAACTCTCTTGAATTCTCTATCAATCAGATTGCAATGTTCCATGACTTTAAGTTTAATTTATGTGAAATTGTCATTTTCTTTTTGTGGTACAATGTTACTGTGGTTTTTCATGGTGCTTGATAAATTGTTCCTCTGCTGGTGCATGTGAAGTAGGGAACACCTTTCTGCTTGATACTAGCAATTCAACAGGTTAGAAATTAGAGGTCTTTCTTTTGATTTCCAGTAGGTAGTGATATAGCACAAGTTTTGGGTTTCTCTTACCTGAGCTGCCTCTGATTCTACTTGAGAGTCTGCACTTTCCACGTTCCATCGCCTCTGTCAGGTGTGGCCCTGTGCATTCATTATTGTTTCTTGTGTCTCTGGGGTCATTGGTACCTTGCTTCTGCCAGTGTCACAGTTGCTGCTGCCTGGGGCCCTTGGATGGTGGGCTCTTCCCTCATCTGGGATCCAAAGTTGAAGGTTCCACTATCATGGGGGAAAGGGAAGGGGGAGCCAGGGTCCTACGGGTGCCTCTATGGTGTCCAGTGTTGTAAGTTTCCTGCAAGTGCCTCTGTGGTGTCCAGTGTTATAAGCTCCACAGATGAGATGTGCATGTGAGAGGCTGGAGTAATGGGTGCCTTAGCAGCTGGAGGAACGGGGTACCAGGCCCCACTACCACTGCTGCCCGGTTACTTGTGGCTGTAGTAACCATGTGGCCAGGAGGCTTGAGTCATGTGCACCACGTCCCCTGCCACTGCCAGGTTCTCTGGGGTTGTGGGTTCAGCTGCCATGGCTGATGGACCAGGACTTCAAGCATGCCTCTGCTGTTCCCTTGGTTCAGCCTCCTCCATGTGTTCCAGTCCACCCACCTTTAGATGCACAGATGTGTGGAATTCTCCAGCAACCTGATATATTGGACAGAGGCTTCGTTGTTGTGTTTTAGATGTTTTAGTAGTTGTAGATTGAAGGGGAAAGACAAAGATAGCTTTTCATTCTGCCACGGTGCTGAATTGACTCCTCCTAGCATATAACTTGAAATGTACATTTTTCAACAAAAAAATTACAACATGCAAAGAAAAGGTGTCATTCATGCAAAGCAAAGAAAGTAAGCAATAGCAACTGCCCATGAGAGGATCCAGATACCAGCCTTCACAAAGACTTCAAAAGAGGCATTATAAGTATATTTAAAAAGTAAAAGAAAATCATGTTTTAAAAAGTATCATATCATTTTTAAAAAGTTAAAATGACAGTATCTCATCTGATGGAAAATACCAATAAAGTAATATAAATTGTTTTGAAACATCCAAATGGAAATTCTGGTGCTAAAAAGCACAGTGACTAAAATGAAAACAAACAAAAAAACCTCACTAGAAGAGCTCAACATTTAATATGAACTGACAGGAATAAGAACAAAAAACTTGAAGCTATATCAAGAAAAAAGAATAATACAAATTAATAGCCCCAGAGGAATACTGGACACCACTAAATGCACCAATATAAGCATAAAGGGACTACCAGAACGAGAGGCAATAGAATAAGGACAGAAAAAAATACTCAAAGAAATAATGGTCAAAAACTACCAAATGGGCTTCCCTGATGGCGCAGTGGTTGAGAGTCCACCTGCCGATGCAGGGGACACGAGTTCGTGCCCCGGTATGGGAAGATCCCACATGCCGCGGAGCAGCTGGGCCCGTGAGCCATGGCCGCTGAGCCTGCGCGTCCAGAGCCTGCGCGTCCGGAGCCTGTGCTCCGCAATGGGAGAGGCCACAACAGTGAGAGGCCCACGTACAGAAAAACAAACAAACAAACAAACAAAATTATACAACTATATGTTTTTAAAAGATACTATCATATCCAAAGACACAAAAAGATTGAAAATCAAAGGATGAGAAAAGATATTCCATGAAAATAATAAACAAAAGAGAGTTAGGATGGACATAAGAATGTTGGACAAAATAAAATAAGTCAAAAACTGTTATAAGAGACAAAAGAGGACATAATATATTGATCAATGAGTCAATTCATCAAGGTGTAACCACTATAAACATACATGCACCAAAAACCAGAGCCTTAAAATATATAAAGTATAGAATTGAAGGAAGAAATAGAGTTTTACAATAATAGTTGGAGAATATAGGCCACTTTAAATAATGATAGAACATCTATATAGATGGTCACTAAGGATACAAAGAGCCTGAAAAACACTATAAACCAAGTATACCTAACAGATGTATATGGAACACTCTACCTCAAAACAGCAGAATATACATATTTCTTAAGTACACACAGAACATTCGCCATATAAGACCATATGTCAAGCAATAAAAAAGCTCATAATAAACTTTAAAAACTTAAACTAATAGAAAGTATCTTTTCCAACCACAGTGGAATGGAGCTAGAACTCAGTAACAGAAGGAAAACTGAAAAATTCAAAATATATGGAAATTAAACAATACACACTTAAACAGCCAATAGATCAAAGAAGAAATCACAAGAGAATCAGAAAATATCCAGAGACAAATGAAAACAAAAACATAACATGCTAGGACTTCCGTGGTGGCACAGTGGTTAAGAATCTGCCTGCCAATGTAGGGGACACGGGTTCAAGCCCTGGTCCAGGAAGATCCCATATGCCATGGAGCAACTACGCCTGTGTACCACAACTACTGAGTCTGCGCTCTAGAGCCCACGAGCCACAACTACTGAGCCTGCATGCCACAACTACTGAAGCCCACGTGCCTACAGCACATGCTCTGCAACAAGAGAAGCCACCGCAATGAGAAGACCGCGCACCACAACAAAGAGTATTCCCCACTCGCCTCAACTAGAGAAAGCCTGCATGCAGTAATGAAGACCCAACGCAGCCAAAAATAAATTTTTTTTTTTTTTTTTTTTTTTGCAGTACGCGGGCCTCTCACTGTTGTGGCCTCTCCCATTGCGGAGCACAGGCTCCAGACGTGCAGGCTCAGTGGCCATGGCTCACGGACCCAGCCGCTCCGCGGCATGTGGGATCTTCCTGGACCAGGACACGAACCCGTGTCCCCTGTATCGGCAGGCGGACTCTCAACCACTGCACCACCAGGGAAGCCCTAAATAAATGTTTTTTAAAAAAACACATAACATGCCAAAACTTACAGGATGTAGCAAAGGCAATGCTCAGAGGGACACGTATAGCTGTAAATGCCTACACTAAAAACGGTGACAGGTATTCAATACAATCTCTACCAAAATCATCTCAGCTTGCTTTTTTTTTGCAAGAAATGGAAAAGCTGATTCTAAAATTCATATAGAAATGCAAGACACACAGAATAGCCAACCTTGAAAATGGAAGAATTTGGAGGACACACAAATCCCACCTGCAAAACTTACTATAAGTCTACAATAATCAATGTAGTGTGGCATATGAATGAGGATAAATGTATAGATCAAAGGAACAGAATTGAGGTCCAGAAATAAACCCTTATATTTACAGTCAACTGATTTTCAATAAACATGGCACGATAAATTCAGTGGGGGAAGAACAGTCTTTTTTAACAAACGGAGCTGGGACAACTGAATACACGTGCAAGAGAATGAAGCTGGATTCCTATCAAACATTATATTCAAAAATTAACTCAAAATGGATAAAGACATAAAGGTAAGAAATAAAACTCTTAGAAGAAAACATAAGTGTCCAATTTCATGATCTTTGATTAGGCAATGGTTTCTCAAGATGCATATCTGAGATGCATCTGAGAATGCCCAAAAGCATGGGCAACAAAAGAAAAAGGAGATAAATTAATTATCAAAATTTTAAACTTTTGTGTTCAAATACTACCATTAAGGATGTAAAAAACAACTCAGAAAACTGAAGAAAATAGTTTCAAATTATATCAATAAAAAGAGGCTTGTAACCAGAATATATGCAAAAGAAATGATTTCACATTTCTTCAAAGACATGAAAATGGCCAATAACATATAAAAAGATGACCAGAATTATTAGCTATCAGGGAAAAGCAAATCAAAACCACAATGAGATGCCATTCACATCCACAAAGATGGCTCCAATCAAAAAGATAGACAATAACAAGTGCTGACGAGGACAAAGAGAAATCAGAACGCTCAGTAACTCCTGTTTGGAATGTAAAATAGTACAGCTGCTTTTGAAAACAGTCTGACAGTTCCTCAGAAGCTTAAAAACAGAATTATCACATGAACTAGTAATCTCTCTTTGGTATGTACCTATGAGAAATAAAAATGTGTGATGTATACACAAAATATTGTACACAGATATTTGTAGCAGTATTATTCATAACACAAATATCCTTCTACTTGAGATAAATGAATAAAATGTAGGATATTTATATAATAGAATATTATTAAACTATAAAAAGAATGAAGTACTGATACATGTTACAACATGGATAAACCCTGAAAACATTATTCTAAGTGGAAGAAGTGAGTCACAAAAGATCATACACTATAATTTCATTAATGTGAAATGTTTCGAGCAGATAAATCTATATATAGAGAAAGGCCATAAGTGGTTATCTCGGGCTGCAGAGCTAAGGATAAATGAGGAGTGATTGTTAAAGGTTACAGGGCTTCTTTTGGGGATGATGAAAATGTTCTAAAAGTAATTTTGATAATAGTTGCACAACTCTGCATAAACTAAAAACTATTGGCCTGTACACTTTAAATGGATTAAACGTATGGTATGTGAATTATACACCAAAAGGAAAGAAAGAGAGTTTTCTTACTGACAATGTAATTATATAACTTAGAAAAATCTAGAAAATGTACACATTTTTTGAACTAAGACATTTGGGGAAAATTGTTGAAAAGAAGCTCAAGATAATTCAATAATATTGCTGTCTTCTAGAAATAATTAATTAAAAATATAATTTAAAATATTATTCAGCAAAAAAATATTTAGCATAAAACAATATTTTAATATTAATAGCTAGGAATAAATCTAATAAAAATGAACAGTACCGTTCTAAGAAACTTACAAAACCACATGCCACATTCTTAAATAGCAGGATTATAATTCTTCCAAAATTAATTCATAAATTAGATGATGTTCCAACCTGCTTTCTAACAGAATTTTTCAGTAAAGCTAATGAAATGATCCTTAAATATTATTAGATAGTGAAGAGGCACATATAGGGCTCATGACTTACAAAAAGAAGAATAAAGAAGTAGATCACCCTACAAAACAATGAGTAAAATTCTAAAACTACAATACCTAAAACCATGAAAATAACAGGTTTTCCAGAAAGTCCAGAAACAGGAAGTCCAGAAACAAACCCAAACATACCCATGGAAACTTAGAGATGTGAGAGAGACTGAATCAGAAATCAATAAACTACTGAATAAACGGTGTGGAAGACGACACCCAAAAATGAATTCTAAATAGATTAAAAATGTTAGGGTAAGGAATACTTAAGAATATAAGACTTCTAAAACAAAAACATTAGAGAAGGAAATAATAAAAATGACTATAAAAATTCACAAATTTTTGAATGTTTAATTCACCTTATTCAAGACTCACTGAACAGAAGGTATGTGTGATATATATATATTTTTAAAAGTATTGCTATCTAGAATAAAGAATGCTTACAAATTAATAAGAAAAGATAAGCACTCTAATAGAAAAAAAAGTCAGAACTGAAAATCACAGTAAATCATAGAATGGACTATTTGAATGGCAAATAAGGAAATGAAATCATCATCGAAAAATCATGCAGCTATGATTAACACAAGGAAGTACCACTTACCCTTATGACACTACCAAACTGCTTAAAGGCTGTAGGGAAGCAGAAACTGATATAAAAATAAGAAAACAAATGTGCCAGAATTCACTTCTCTCAATGGCTCAGTCATTCCCTGATTGTGCACTAACAGAATTACTGTATGTATTTCTTTAAATATCTGCAATGAATAGATTCACACACTCAGAAAGACAAATCCTTAAATAATCAGGCACACGTGCATACACTCACACACACGTAGACACACATATCCATTCTTACTATATTTTAATAGCACTATATATATATATATGTGTGTATACTTATGTTATATATTCTTCTTAAGCATGTGTACATAGAGGAACTATCATATTTACTAGCACTAAAATTTGTCTGAGGCCTTTTCAACAAAATCTATGTTAAAAGAGAAACCTGAAATTCGGTGGGAAAAAATGAACAAAAACATTCTCAAGACCAAGAGAAAGCTACAAGAAAATATTATTTTGAAAAACAACTGATCAAAAAGGATATAAGAATATTATAAAGATTGATTGCACCTTTTATCTTCTATAAAAGTAAAATTTTATGATGAATAAGGCCCTCTCAAGCCAAAGAAACACATATAAAACACATGTGAGTATTTTTTAACTGTTTTGTGCTTTTTTTACATAGTTTTTAAAGGACCTGGAAAATACAGTATTAAAACTATATTGCAATGAATCCTAGCTGTATTTATAAATTTAATCCCTAACTGCAAAAAGCCAAAATTCATAATTCTAAATATGTTTTTTCAAAACATGTTTTATTTCAAAATGCAACAGCCTTTATTTTTTAATGATTACATTTTAGATAAGTATTTGAAGTCAGTTTCCTGCTTTGCAACATCAATTTTTAAAAAGCTGTGGGTCTTAACTGAAGGAATATAAATTAATGCTAGTCCCCACTGGTGGATATGAATATATAACTTGTTATTTAAAGAAAATAACATGTAATAAACTTCCTATAAGAAGTTAGATCCAAAATAACAGCACAGATTCCATTCTCATTGCATACCTTTATTTTTGCATCAATGCTATACTTTTCTTTTCTCCAGTGTGCTTCCTGCTTCCTCAGTTTCTCCAGGTCATTTAGCAGGTCAGCGCAGTGGGTACTTAATTTCTCATTTTTCTCCTTCAGATTTTTTATAACCAGTCTGTTTTGCTCTTCCTTATTCTGTACACACTCCTTAGTGTCCTGTAGAACAGTACCACAGGGGCCGATAAACAAAACAGAATGAAACAAACCAAAAAATAGGTGAGAACTAATCAGCAAATATAAACTGTACAATTTTACCCCCACAGCAGCTTCTATATTTGATGGCCAAGGTCACCTGTATACTTTTATTGGCCTCTTTTCATGCAGGTGGATGGGTCATATTTTTTCACTGGATGACAGCTTTGATGAGTACACATTTGCAAAGAGCCCATTAATTGATCAAGCTGCCTTTGATGCTGTCCCCAGCTATTTCTGAGACCCACACAGACATATCCTCCCAGACCTGGGTTTTATCAATTAATAATGCCAGTCCCATCAGAATCTAATTACAAGAAGCCACATATTCACACTCCTACTTTCTTAGCTCCATTTCCATCATTAACTATTTATCTTAAAGTTATAAAGCTTAGAGTCTTAGCTTTAAAGCATCTTTCTCAGAGTTTCTGCATGTAAGAAAACTGTATGGTACAGCAGGGCCTAAGGCAATTTTTCCTCCAAGCTTGTCACTTTCTGTGCCACAAAGGCTGACAAAGCTTTAAGTAGGACTTCAAAGAAAGTACTGTAAAACTATGTACAAGTCAACACACCTTAACTTCTTGACTTTTATCTTTAAATTTCTTCTGCAAGTCACTGAATTCTTTCCTTAAGAAAGCATTTTCTTCATCTACTGCAACCTTCCGTTTTACAAGGTCATTTATTTCCTGTTTTAGTCCTGATTTTCTCTATGGAAAAAAGCAAAATTACTGATGAGCTGGTATTTCTAAGAAAAAGAATACAGTTTTGTGAAAGCATAAGCAATTTTAAAGAATGAAAAATGGAAAGTCTGCCTTGATACAAAAAGTATCTTGCTCTGTAGAAAGAATATTCAGAATATTAAAATTGCCATAATTTTTAACTGAATATTCTTCTCACCTACCAGAGTAAATGCTATCTAATTGGACGATGTATCCATGACTCAATTCTTAGTTTCCCTCTTCTCAAATCTTTACAGCTTTTCCCTCAGAAAATTTACCCACTCTCTTGGCTTCTGATCTCATCTCTGTCTGAAAGACTACAAAATCCATAATCCAGCCCTGACTCTTTCCCAATCACCAATCCCACATTTCCAGTTTTCTCTAAAATACCTCCATCTGAATTATCTGCTGCCACCTCGAACCAACATGCTAAAACAGACATCCATGTCCTGATATTAACTCTTTACTAAACTTACTCAACTTTTGTCAACCCACTCATTTTTTCAACCAATATTTGAAACTAGTAGCTCTTAAACTTTTTTGCAGTGTTTAATTTAGAATTTCTATTTTATTTAAACATTATTAAATTCATACTTGATATATGCTTTGTTATATTTTACCTTTATTATATATAGTAAAACTACATTATTTTTTAAAATTTTTATTGGAGTATAGTTGATTTATAATGTTGTATAAGTTTCTGCTGCACAGTAAAGTGAATCAGTTATACACATACATATATCCACTCTTTTTTGTACTCTTTCTCCATATATGCCATTGTAGAGTATTAAGTACAGCTCCCTGTGCTATACAGTACATTCTTATCAGTTATCTATTTTATATATAGTAGTGTATGTATGAAACTTTTATTTCATCTCTGTGTATACTGGGTCATGAAGTAAAATGTATTTTTTTCAGTGTGGGGATCACATTAATAAAACATTGCTTTTGATTATTTATATTAAGAGGTGGCATTACTAGTTCATAGGTTATATGCACTTCAAGAGTTCTCATAGCTCCACATGTGCACCAACATGACGCTCAAGCTTGGTAAGTTTTTACAAATGAGATATAAATGGTACCTCATATTACTTTTAATTTTTATTTCCTATTTTAATTATTAGGGCATATCAAAATGTGTTTGACATCAATCAAACAGCATAAAAACAGATGCATAACATGGCCCATCCACAATTCACAGCCTATTTTTCCTTTCTCATCTAAGTCTCAGCCTCCTTCAATATTCAATTTCTACCTCCTCAATGAAGCCTTCCCCAGCTATCACAGTAATTTCTGCTATTTCTAAATTTCTGTATTGCCTACATTATTCATTTGACACATAACAAATTACCTAGTCTTACTGATTATCTATGTACACATACTATCTCCCAAACTAGATTATAGTAAATGTTTATGAATGAGACTGACACTGAATGATAAATTCAATCATATGAACCCTAAGACTGAAATACCTACAGGCCTATCCTTTCAAAGGAGAACTGACAAAAATTGAGCATCCTCACCTATTCTGGAGACTATCAGGAAGGTGCGACACTAGATCAAATGATTTAAGGTTCAGAAGGGTTTGCCCAATAATGTGAACTAAACTTAACTTGACAATATAAATGACACCAATAGCAAGCCCTTTCATGAAAATTACTTAATATATTAAAATGTTGGCATTTGAGTGAATTTAGTAATCCACAGGACAAATATAGACTTAATTTCTAAATAAAAACACAAAATACAGTGGGAACTTAGTTAACCAAAACTATCAAATTTTGATAATTAGTTTAATAATTGGTATTATATATTATAATCATTAAAGTAATAAGTTAGACAAAGATGTACTCCCAACGGAAGAGGACTGATAAACTCTCAAAGATCTGTTAAATTTTGTATAACTCCAAACATTTTCCTGATAAAATATACCCTCAATGATCTAGTTTCTATAATGAAAGCACAGGTATATATAGTTACAATTCATTTATTTTGTTTTCTTTTTTACTGAGGTATAGTTGATTTATAATAAATTATATAAGTTTCAGGTGTATAACATGATTCACAATTTTTAAAAGTTATACTCCATTTATAGTTATTATTCAAAATGGCTATATTCCCTGTGCTGTACAATATATTCTTTTAGCTTATTTACATTATACATAGTAGTTTGTACCTCTTAATCCCCTACACCTATCTTGTCCCTTCCCCTTTTCCTCTCCCCACTGGTAACCACTAGTTTGTTCTACGTGAGTCTGTTTCTTTTTTGTTATATTCATTAGTTTGTTTTATTGTTCAGATTCCACATATAAGTGATATCAAATATTATTTGTCTTTCTCTGACTTACTTCACTAAGCATAATACCCTCTAAGTCCTAAATTTAGCTTCACGAAACCTTTTCAAACAAACTTTTCTGGATACAGTAGAGTACATTCTTAATGGTCTGCCTTGAGTTAATATTAAAATAGCAAATAGAACTCAGAGGAACCATAAAGCATAAAGAGTGACAAGAGGAAGTATGTCTGAAACAAATAATTTATTATGGATAAGCCATGAAATGAATAATTCAAATCATGGTCAAAAGAAGTCTACAGAGTAAGAAGAAAATGATCGTGAATATGAAGCATTTTCGAAAAAAAGTGGGGTGTGGCAGCAGTGGCACAGAAGACCTAAAACTGTAGGAGGCAATACTTGAGCATAGTTAATATATTATTTATATGACCTACTTTCAAATGCACATAAAAATTTTAATAAAAAAACAGAAAAGTAATGAAACCACAACAACTAAAACAATGGTAAATGGAGAAAGGGAAAGGGTTGAGAAATTAAATGTAAATGAGAACCAAAACTTATCTATGAGCTTCCTAGAAGGTAAGGAAAAAGAGAAATATAATGTTTAAAAAAATCATCTAATTGAATACAATACACTCGGTTATTAGCAGAGTCATGTTATCTAATATAATACTTAAAGGAGAAATTTATTACAAGATTTACTTTATAACTAACAGCAACAAAGGTAAAGCGTAGTCTTACCAAAAGAAGATATATGGCAATTTTTACACTATTATCAATAAAATATGTTATATTATTAGATTGTTCTATGAAAGATTTCCTGCAACTAGTTAAAAAAAAATGTGTGTGTGACTTTCTACTAGTTTGACTAGAAACATAGTTAAGATTTAAATAAACTAAAGGAATCATCATTCTTAACTGTTCCTCTATTCCACAGACTACAAGTTTAGAAAAGTAATGGCTATTGAACATTACTCAGTGGAAAAACAAAAACATAATGGAGGGACTTCTGGCTTCCAATCCAGGATGTAGGAACTTGGAAGTTGTCTCTCCTTTTCACACAACATGAAAAAAGCTGAGCAAACTGAAAATCAACACCTCTTCCTAGAGTCATCAGAGAACTGAGGTCATAGGGCAAATTGCTGTTCCCAAAACTAGAGAGACAGGCAGATACAGAGAATGACAATTTAGCAGAGCAAAAACCCAGAAGAAAGGAAGCTCCATGGAAACCAGTAACAGGGTAGGAAAATCAAATTTGCAATTAACAAATTACTGGAGGATCAGTGTGGACATATTTGAGAGTTAAAATGTCTGGGAGGGCCCGGTCTAGAGGAGTTCCCATAATTTCGTGAATTCTACACAGAGGAGCACAATCAGATTGTCACTGTGAAGATCAGAGAAAAGTCCCTTCCTGCTTTCTGTGGGAGGAGAGGGAACACAGACATTTAAAAATATGCCCTAGCGGGGAGGAGTCAAGATGGCAGAATAGGAGGACGCAGAATTCGTTGCTCCTCGCAAGTACATCAAGAATACATCTACAAATAGAACAATTCTCATAGAGCACCTGCTGAACATTAGCAGAAGACTTTGGAACCTAAAAGGACAAGAAAAATCCCCTCACAACTGGGTAAGATGAAAGAAAGAAAAAAAAAGAAAAGAGGAATCAAAAATGGGACTAGCACCCCTGGCGGGAAGCTGAAGGTGAGGAGAGGTCCCTGCAACTCAGAAATTCTAACTCCCTCATGGTGGGGAAATCAGCTGGGAAAGAAAAGGACCTTCGGGGGAATCAAAGGAGAACACAGCCATTGGTCAGTAGAAGGCAGGACAAAGTAAGAACTGCACACATGGTCTACACCACAGCTCTGTGCATTCCAGCCTGAGTCATGAGTCACCTATTGCAAACAAGGTCTGGGTGCTGGAAAATGGGATTTGGAGTGAGGACCCAGGGAGGGGACAGCTGTTGGCTACAAAAAGACAGCCTGAAGGGACAGGAGTAAGGAGCTCTACAACCAGGAGAGTTTGTGGGAAAAGTTCCAGACACCATAGAAGCAAGGCGTCACTCTTGAGTGGTATGCAAAGGGTGGGGCCACCATTACAACACCTTTGCAGCCGGCTTCTGCCTCCCCGGGCACAGCAGAGGGGACAGGAATGAGGGAAGCACAGCCAGGAATGCCCCTAGAGGAAGCGTGGTCTGCCTGGAAGGTGAAGTGCCATTGCTGAGTGGTGCATGGGGGCAGGGCAAGGCAGCCACCACCCTCACACGCCAGCTCCTGCATCCACGGGTACTGGGAGGGGGACTCCCACCAGAGCCAGTGCGCCACAGTCTGTTGCAACCGCCTGCTGGTCCCGGCTGCCGCAGGTAACTCGCACACACCCCAATTGTGGCCGCCCCCCAACTGTAGCCGCCGTACCCCTCCCTGGCCTGAATAAGTGGGACCCAATCAGCTGCTGCTTCCACTCCCTCTTGCCTGGGCAAGGAAGGAAGGTGGCGCACATGCAGAGAAGGGATCAAAACCGAAGCTGAGCCCCAGGGACAGTGCAACTAAGGAAGAGGAACGGAAATCTTTCCATGCAGTTGCAGAAGCTGCAGATTAAATCCCCAAGATCGGGTTGGTAAATCTTGCATCTGTGAGATACCTGAATAGATGAATGTTCCAACAATTGAGTTCAGTATAGCCTTCACAGCAGTGGACTTTGAGGGCAAGTACACCGGAGAGTCAGGCCAGGTCAGACTATGAGCTGACCCCACAGTGCCCACAGCAGGTGTAGAGACCTATGCAGAGGTATTGGAAGGCCTCCCTGGGAGGCGGGGATTGGCTATGGCTCACTGTGGGAGCAAGGACACTGAGAGAGGATGCCCCAAGAAAATATATTTATTACTGTTATGCTTTTATTGTTTGTTTCATTCTGTTCAGTTGTTGGTATTGTTGCTTTAATTATTTTTTATCTTTTATTCTTATTTTTTTAATATATATATTTTTAATTTTTCTATTTTTATTTTACTTTTTGGTTGTTTTGGGGTTTTTCTCTGGTTTTGGTTCTTTGATTTTTGTTTTATTTTATTTTTATTGCTTTCATGTATATATTTTATGTTTTCTTCACTTTTTTGCTTGCTTCCTTTCTGTTTTATTTTTCAGTTTTTGTTATTACTTTAGTCCATATTGATTTCTCTCATTTTTGAATTCTTTTGTTTGTTTGTTCTCTTATTTTTTTTCTGTGTGTGTGTTGTGTTGTTGTTGCTGCTGTTCGTTTGCTTTTGTTTTTGCTATTTGTCTTAGGCTTTATTCCTCTGTTAGTTTTCTTTACTTTTTGGGTTTTTTTCTTTCCTTTTTTTTCTTATTTCTCTGGTCACACTGTGCAGCTTCCAAGGTCTTGGTTCCTCGGCCAGGGGTCAGGCCTGGGCCTCCGTGGTGTGAGCACAGAGTCCAGCATGCTGGACCACCAGAGAATTCCCAGGACCAGGGAATATTAATTGGAGTGCGCTTTGCTGGAGGTATCCATATCAACACCAAGACCTGGCTCCACCCAACTTCCTGCAGGCTCCAGTGCTGGACACCTCACACCAAACAACCAGCAAGACATGAACACAGCCCCACCCGTCCACAGACAGGTTGCTTAAAGTCATACTAAGCTCACAGACTCCCCAAAACACATGACCTGATGCAGGCCTGCCATTAGAGGCAAAACACTCAGATCCACCCACCAGAGTGTAAGCACCAGTCCCTCCCACCAGGACACCTACACAAGCCCCTGGACCAACATCACTCACCAGAGGGCAGACCACAGAAGCAAGAGGAACCACAACCCTGCAGCCCACAGAAAGGAGACCATAAACAAAGCAGGTTAGACAAAATGAGATGACAGAGAAATATGCTGCAGATGAAGAAGCAAGGTAAAATCCCACAAAACCAAACAGATGAAGAGGAAATAGGTAATCTACCCGAGAAATAATTCAGAGTAATGATAGTAAAGATGATCCAAGATCTCAGAAACAAAATGGAGGCATGGATCAAGAAGATAAAAGAAATATTTAACAAGGACCTAGAAGAACCAACGAACAAACAATCAGTAATGAACAGCACAATAACTGAAATGAAAAGTACCCTAGAAGGAATCAATAGCAGAAAAACTGAGGCAGAAGAACAGATAAGTGACCTGTAAGACAGAATGGTAGAAATAACTGATGCAGAGCAGAATAAAGAAAAAAGAATGAAAAGAAATGAGGACAGTCTCAGAGACCTCTGGGACACGAAATGCACCAATATTCGAATTATAGGGGTCCCAGAAGAAGAAGAAGAGAAAGGGAAAGGGCCTAAGAAAATATCTGAACAGATTATACTCAAGAACTTCCCTAACATGGGAAAGGAAATAGCCACCCAAGTCCAGGAAGCACAAAGAGTCCCATACAGGATAAATCCAAGGAAAAACATGCCAAGACACATGTTATCAAGCTAAAAAAAATTAAATACGAAGAAAAAATATTAAAAGCAGCAAGGGAAAAGCAACAAATAAACTACAAGGGAATCCCCATAACGTTATCAGTTCATTTTTCAGCAGAAACACTGCAGTCAAAAAGGAGTGGCAGGACATATTTAAAGTGATGAAAGGGGAAAACCTACAACCAAGACTACTCTACCCAGCATGGATCTGATCCAGATTTAATGGAGAAATCAAAAGCTTTACAGACAAGCAAAAGCTAAGAGAATTCAGCACCACCAAACCAGCTCTACAACAAATGCTAAAGGAACTCTCTAGGCAGGAAACACAAGAGAAGAAAAAGACCTACAAAAACAAAACAATTAAGAAAATGGTAATAGGAATATACATATCGATAATTACCTTGAATGTACATACATATCGATAATTACCTTGAATGTAAATGGATTACATGCTCCAACCAAAAGACAAAGACTGGCTGAATGGACACAATAACAAGACCCGTGTATATGCTGTCTACAAGAGACCCACTTCAGACCTAGGGACACATACAGACTGAAAGTAAGGGGATGGAAAAAGATATTCCATGCAAATGGGAATCATAAGAAAGCTGGAGTAGCAATACTCATACCACACAAGATAGACTTTATTATCTTTTTCCATTTTATTTTTTGGCTGTGCCGGGTATTACTTGCAGCAGGCAAGATCTTCGTTGCAGCATGCAGTATATTTAGTTGCAGCACACGCGCTCTTCATTGCAGCATGCAGGCTTCTTTCTAGTTGTGGCACGCAAACTTCTCTCTAGCTGTGGTACATGGGCTCCAGGGCACGTGGGCTCTGTACTTGTGGCACACAGGCTCTGCAGTTGAGGCGTCCAAGCTCAATAGTTAAAGCACACGGGCTTAGTTACCCCACGGCATGTGGGATCTTAGTTCCCCAACCAGGGATTAAACCTGCATCCCCTGCATTGGAAGGTGGATTCTCTACCACTGGACCACCAGGGAAGCCCGAAGAGAGACTTTAAAATAAAGACTATTACAAGAGAAAAGGAAGGACACTACATAGTGATCAAGGGATCAATCCAAGAAAAAGATATAAGAATTGTAAATATTTATGCACCCAACTTAGGAGTACCTCGATACATAAGGTAAATGCTAACAGCCATAAAAGGGGAATTTGACAGTAACACAATAATAGTGGGGGACGTTTACACTCCACTTACACCAATGGACAGATCAGCGAGACAGAAAATTAATAAGGAAACACAAGACTTAAATGACACATCAGACCAGATAGACTTAACTGACATTTATAGTACATCCCATCCAAAAGCAGCAGAATACACTTTCTTCTCAAGTGCACACAAAACATTCTCCAGGAGAGATCACATCCTGGCTCATAAATCAAGTCTCAGTAAATTTAAGAAAACTGAAATCGTATCAAGCATCTTTTCCAACCATAACACTATGAGATCAGAAATCAATTACAGGGAAAAAAATGTAAAAACCATAAACACATGGAGGCTAAACAATATGCAACTGAATAACCAAGAGATCACTGAATAAACTAAAGAGAAAATCAGAAAATAATAAGAAACAAATGACAACAAAACCATGACAACCCAAGACTTATGGGATGGAGCAAAAGCAGTTCTAGGATGGAAGTTTATAGCAATACAATCTTACCTCAAGAAACAAGAAAAATCTCAAATAAACAACCTAACCTTACATCTAGAGCAACTAGAGAAAGAAGAACAAACAAAACCCAAAGTTAGTAGAATGAAAGAAATCATAAATACCACAGCAGAAATAAATGAAATAGAAAGGAAGGAAACAATAGCAAAAATCAATAAAACTAAAAGCTGGTTCTCTGAAAAGTAAACAAAATTGATAAACCTTTAGCCAGATTCCACAAGAAAAAAGGGAGAGGACTCAAATCAATAAAATTAGAAATGAAAAAGGAGAAGTTACAGCTGACACCGCAGAAATACAAAGGATCATAAGAGACTACTACAAGCAACTATATGCCAATAGAATGGACAACATGGAAAAAATGGACAAATTCTTAGAAAAGGACAACCTCCCAGGACTGAGCCAGGAAGAAATAGAAAACATAAACAGACAAATCACAAGTAATGAAATTGAAACTGTGATTAAAAATCTTCCAACCAACAGAACTCCAGAACCAGAAGCCTTCACAGGCGAATTCTATCAAACATTTAGGGAAGAGCTAACACCTATTCTTCCCAAACCCTTGCAAAAATTGCAGAGGGTAGAACACTCCCAAACTCATTCTACAAGGCCACCATCACCCTGATAGCAAAACCAGACAAAGATATCACAAAAAGATAACTATAGGCCAATATCACTGATGAACATAGACACAAAAATCCTCAATGAAATACTAGCAAAATGAATCCAACAACACATAAAAAGGATCAAACACCATGATCAAGTGGGGTTTATCCCAGGGATGCAAGGATTCTTCAATAAACACAAATCAATGTGATATACCATATTAACAAACTGAAGAACAAAAACCATATGACCATCTCAACAGATGCTGAAAAGGCTTCTGACAAAATTCAACACACATTTATGATAAAAAAAACTCTCCAGAAAGGGGGCATAGAGGGACTCTACCTCAACATAATAAAGGTCATATACGACAAACCCACACCCAACATTATTCTCAATGGTGAAAAACTGAAAACATTTCCTCCAAGATCAGGAACAAGACAAGGGTGCCCACTCTCACCACTATTTATTCAACATAGTTTTGGAAGTCTCAGCCATGGAAATGAGAGAAGAAAAAGAAATAAAAGAAATTCAAAGTGGAAAAGAAGAAGTAAAACTGTCACCATTTACAGATGATATGATACTATATATAGAAAATCCTAAAGATGCCACCAGAAAACTACTAGAGCTAATCAATGCATTTGGTAAAGTAGCAGGATACAAAATTAATGCACAGAAATCTCTGGCATTCCCATACACTAATGATGAAAAATCTGAAAGAGAAATTAAGGAAACACTCCCATTTACCATTGCAACAAAAAGAATAAAATATCTAGGAATAAACCTACCTAGGGAGACAAAAGACCTGTATGCAGAAAACTATAAGACACTGATGAAAGAAATTAAAGATGATACAAACAGATGGAGAGATATACCATGTTCTTGGATTGGAAGAATCAACATTGTGAAAATGACTCTACTACCCAAAGCAATCTACAGATTCAATGCAATCCCTATCAAACTACCACTGGCATTTTTCACAGAACTAGAACAAAAAATTTTACAATTTTTATGGAAACACAAAGACCCCGAAGAGCCAAATCAATCTTGAGAAAGAAAAATAGAGCTGGAGGAATCAGGTTCCCTGACTTCAGACTATACACAAAGCTACAGTAATCAAGACAACATGGTACTGGCACAAAAACAGAAATATAGATCAATGGAACAGGATAGAAAGCCCAGAGATTAAATCCACGCACCTATGGTCAACTAGTCTATGACAAAGGAGACAAGGATACACAATGGAGAAAAGACAGTCTCTTCAATAAGTGGTGCTAAGAAAACTGGACAGCTACATGTAAAAGAATGAAATTAGAACACTTCCTAACACCCTACAAAAGAAAAAAAAATTCAAAATGGATTAAAGACCTAAATATAAGACTGGACACTATAAAACTCTCAGAGGAAAACAAAGTCAAAACACTCTGTGACATAAATCATAGCAAGATCTTTTTTGACCCACCTCCTAGAGTAATGGAAATAAAAACAAAAATAAACAAATGGGACCTAATGAAACTTCAAAGCTTTTGCACAGCAAAGGAAACCATAAACAAGACGAAAAGACAACCCTCAGAATGGGAGAAAATATTTGCAAAGGAAGCAACTGACAAAGGATTAATCTCCAAACTATACATGCAGCTCATGGAGCTCAATATCAAAAAAAGAAAAAACCCAATAAAAAAAATGGATGGAAGACCCAAATAGACATTTCTCCAAAGAAGACATACATATGGCCAACAGACACATGAAAAGATGCTCAACATCACTAATTATTAGAGAAATGCATATCAAAACTACAATGAGGTATCACCTCACACCAGTCAGAATGGCCATCATCAAAAAATCTATAAACAGTAAATGCTGGAGAGGGTGTGGAGAAAAGGGAACCTTCATGCACTCTTAGTAGGAATGTAAACTGATACAGCCACTATGGAGAACAGTATGGAGGTTCCTCAAAAAAGTAAAACTAGAACTACCATACGACCCAGCAATCCCACTACTGGGCATATACCCTGAGAAAATCATAATTGAAAAAGACACATGCACCCCAATGTTCATTACAGCACTGTTTACAAAAGCCAGGACATGGAAGCAACCTAAATGTCTATCAACAGAGGAGTGGATAAACAAGATGTGGTACATATATATACCATGGAATATTACTCAGCCATAAAAAGAAGCAAAACTGGGTCATTTGCAGAGACATGGTTGGACCTAGAGAGCGTCATAAAGAGTGAAGAAAGTCATTAAGAGAAAAACAAACATCGTACATTAAGACATACATGTGGAATCTAGAAAAATGTCACAGACTATCTTATTTGCAAAGCTGAAAGAGAGACAGAGACGTAGAGAACAAATGTATGGATACCAAGGAAGAAAGGGTGGGGGTGGGAGGAACTGGGAGATTCAGATTGACATATATACACAATTGATACTATGTGTAGAATTGATAACTAATGAGAACATACTGTATCACACAGGGAACTCTACTTTATGCACTGCGGTAACCTAAATGGGAAGGAAATCCAAAAAAGAGGGGATATATATACAAGTACAGCTGATTTATTTTGCTGTACAGTACAAACTAACACAACATTGTAAAGCAACTATGCTCCAATAAAAACTAATTTAAAAATAAAATAAAATAAAATTTCCCCTAAGTATATATTTCTTAACAAGGCCTCTCCTCAAGAGAAATTATTTTACCAAAGCCTGCTGGAATTTTACCAGAGACTAACCGACCCCCAGGGTGTAAAAACCCAACTCCAAAACCCTCTAGCCTTCCAATCTTTCCTAAGGGAGAAAAAACTGAGAAGCACTTGTGAAGGTCAGAGCCTAGGGGCACAAGCTCACTAAAAGACTGAGACCTAAACATAAGACTATGGAATACTTCCCCTCCCCAGACACCTCACAATAGGTTTCATCAATAGGGCTTCGGTATAATAAAAAGGTAATACAACTGAAAGACCTTTGTGTTTCAGATGATATCTAAGAAGTCTCTCAAGAAAACAAAATAGATAAACAGCCAGACTCATCAAGAAAAAAAGGGAGAAGATTAAAATCAATAGAATTAGAAATGAAAAAGAAGAAGTAAAAACTGACACTGCAGAAATACAAAAGATCATGAGAGATTACTACAAGCAACTACATGCCAATAAAATGGACAACCTGGAAGAAATGGACAAATTCTTAGAAAAACACAACCTGCCAAGAATGAATCAGGAAGAAATAGAAAATATGAACAGACCAATCACAAGCACTGAAATTAAAACTATGATTAAAAATCTTCCAACAAACAAAGGCCCAGGACCAGATGGCTTCACAGGCGAATTCTGTCAAACATTTAGAGAAGAGCTAACACCTATCCTTCTCAAACTCTTCCAAAAAATAGCAGAGGGAGGAACCCTCCCAAATTCATTCTACGAGGCCACCATCACCTTGATACCAAAACCAGACAAGGATGTCACAAAGAAAGAAAACTACAGGCCAATATCACTGATGAACATAGATGCAAAAATCCTCAACAAAATACTAGCAAACAGAATCCAACAGCACATTAAAAGGATCATACACCATGATCAAGTGGGGTTTCTTCCAGGAATGCAAGGATTCTTCAATATACGCAAATCAATCAATGTAATAAACCATATTAACCAATTGAAGGAGAAAAACCATATGATCATCTCAATAGATGCAGAGAAAGCTTTCGACAAAATTCAACACCCATTTATGATAAAAACCCTGCAGAAAGTAGACATAGGGGGAACTTTCCTCAACATAATAAAGGCCATATATGAAAAACCCAGAGCCAATATCGTCCTCAATGGTGAAAAACTGAAAGCATTTCCACTAAGATCAGGAACAAGACAAGGTTGCCCACTCTCACCACTCTTATTCTACGTAGTTTTGGGAGTTTTAGCCACAGCAATCAGAGAAGAAAAAGAAATAAAAGGAATCCAAATCGGAAAAGAAGAAGTAAAGCTGTCATTGTGTGCAGATTACATGATACTATACATAGAGAATCCTAAAGATGCTACCAGAAAACTACTAGAGCTAATCAATGCATTTGGTAAAGTAACAGGATCCAAAATTAATGCACAGAAATCTCTGGCATTCCCATACACTAATGATGAAAAATCTGAAAGTGAAATCAAGAAAACACTCCCATTTACCATTGCAACAAAAAAGAATAAAATATCTAGGAATAAACCTACCTAAGGAGAAAAAAGACCTGTATGTAGAAAATTATAAGACACTGATGAAAGAAATTAAAGATGATACAAATAGATGGAGAGATATACCATGTTCTTGGATTGGAAGAATCAACATTGTGAAAATGACTCTACTACCCAAAGCAATCTACAGATTCAATGCAATCCCTATCAAACTATCACTGGCATTTTTCACAGAACTAGAACAAAAACTTTCACAATTTCTATGGAAACACAAAAGACCCCGAATAGCCAAAGCAATATTGAGAACGAAAAATGGAGCTGGAGGAATCACGCTCCCTGACTTCAGACTATACTACAAAGCTACAGTAATCAAGACAGTATGGTACTTTCACAAAAACAGAAAGATAGATCAATGGAACAGGATAGAAAGCCCAGAGATAAACCCACACACATATGGTCACCTTATCTTTGATAAAGGAGGCAGGAATGTACAGTGGAGAAAGGACAGCTTCTTCAATAAGTGGTGCTGGAAAAACTGGACAGGTACATGTAAAAGTATGAGATTAGATCACTCCCTAACACCATACACAAAAATAAGCTCAAAATGGATTAAAAACCTAAATGTAAGGCCAGAAACTATCAAACTCTTAGAGGAAAACACAGGCAGAAAGAACACTCTACGACATAAATCACAGCAAGATCCTTTTTGACCCACCTCCTAGAGAAATGGAAATAAAAACAAAAATAAACAAATGGGACCTAATGAAACTTCAAAGCTTTTGCACAGCAAAGGAAACCATAAACAAGACTAAAAGACAACCCTCAGAATGGGAGAAAATATTTGCAAATGAAGCAACTGACAAAGGATTAATTTCCAAAATTTACAAGCAGCTCGTGAAGCTCAATAACAAAAAAACAAACAACCCAATCCAAAAATGGGCAGAAGACGTAAATAGACATTTCTCCAAAGAAGATATACAGACTGCCAACAAACACATGAAAGAATGCTCAACATCATTAATCATTAGAGAAATGCAAATCAAAACTACAATGAGATATCATCTCACACCAGTCAGAATGGCCATCATAAAAAAATCTAGAAACAATACATGCTGGAGAGGGTGTGGAGAAAAGGGAACACTCTTGTACTGCTGGTGGGAATGTGATTGGTACAGACACTATGGAGAACAGTATGGAGGTTCCTTAAAAAACTAAAAATTGAACTACCATATGACCCAGCAATCCCACTACTGGGCATATACCCTGAGAAAACCATAATTCAAAAAGAGTCACGCACCAAAATGTTCACTGCAGCTCTATTTACAATAGCCCGGAGACGGAAACAACCTAAGTGCCCATCATCAGATGAATGGATAAAGAAGATGTGGCACATATATACAATGGAATATTACTAAGCCATAAAAAGAAACAAAATTGAGCTATTTGTAATGAGGTGGATAGACCTAGATTCTGTCATACAGAGTGAAGTAAGTCAGAAAGAGAAAGACAAATACCATATGCTAACACATATATATGGAATTTAAGAAAAAAAATGTCATGAAGAACCTAGGGGTAAGACAGGAATGAAGACACAGACCTACTAGAGAACAGACTTGAGGATATGGGGAGGGGGAAGGGTGAGCTGTGACAAAGCGAGAGAGAGGCATGGACATATATACACTACCAAACGTAAGGTAGACAGCTAGTGGGAAGCAGCCGCATAGCACAGGGAGATCAGCTCAGTGCTTTGTGACTGCCCGGAGGGGTGGGATAGGGAGGGTGGGAGGGAGGGAGACGCAAGAGGGAAGAGATATGGGAACATATGTATATGTATAACTGATTCACTTTGTTATAAAGCAGAAACTAACACCATTTTAAAGCAATTATACCCAATAAAGATGTTAAAAAAAAGAAACCCAAATAAAAAGGACACCAAAGCAAACGTTAGCCTTTGCTAAACAAACAGTAAACACAGCCTAACCCCTAGCAGATAAACATAAAACCTCACACTAAAGACCTTTCTCTCAGTACATTTTACCCATTTGGTTAATTTTATGTGTCAACTTGGTTAAACCACTCTACCCATGATAACCAGTTGTTTTTTGTTTTTTGGGTTTTTTTGCGGTACGCGGGCCTCTCACTGTCGTGGCCTCTTCCGTTGCGGAGCATAGGCTCCGGACGCGCAGGCTCAGTGGCCATGGCTCACGGGCCTAGCCGCTCCACGGCATGTGGGATCTTCCCGGACCAGGGCACGAACCTGTGTCCCCTGCATCGGCAGGCGGACTTTCAACCACTGCGCCACCAGGGAAGCCCAAATAACCAGTTTTTAATCAAACACCAATCTAGATGTTGCTGTGAAAGTGTTTTGTAGATGTGATTAACATTTAAATCAGTAGACTTTGAGTAAAACAGATAACGCCTCCATAATGTGAATGGGTCTCATACAACCAATTTAAGACCTTAAAAAAAAGAACTAATCCTCTGAGGGGGAAGGAATTTTGCCTCCAGAATGCTTTTGGGTTCAGCTGCAATATCAACTCTTCCCTGGGTCTCCAGTTTGTTATGCATAATTTAGATTTGCCAGCCCACAACTATCAATACATGAAACAATGCCTTAAAATCAACTTCTCAGTCTCTCTCTGTCTCTCTCTCATATCTTTATTTATCTATCTATCTCTACACACACACACACACACACACACACACACACACACACACAATTAGTTCTGTTTCTCTGGAGAATCCTATTACAGACTTTGTTCCTGTTTAGGACTTCAGTCTTAAAATTGCAAGGACTTGGATTCTGTCAACGACCTGAATAAGCTTAGAAGGAGATTCTTCCCAAATTAAGCCTCCAGATGAAAACATAAGCCAATTGAAAACTCAATTACAATCGAGATAATGAGCAGAGGACCCACCTAAACTATGCCCAGACTCCTGACCCACAGCAATTTAATAAATGTGTACATTCTTTTAAGGCTTTAATTTGTTATACAGCCGGAGAAAAAACTAATGTACCACAAGATATCTTCCCGAAGAATTTATAAGAGAAAATAATAGAGAAAATGGTTATGAAACATAAACACTAGAAATCTTGACAATATAAAAAAATACAACCAACAATGCTAAGAACAGGAAATTAAGTCCTCCAATTACTCTCTTTAAGTTCACTTCAAAATGGAGGAGAAAGGATGAATAAGTAAAAATTTGCTAATTTTCTCATTTTCTTTTTACAGTATGCAGTTGAGAGATACTATTCATATTTTTTAGAATATGTTAGCATCAAGATGTATAGTGTTCAAACACAAGTATCACATGATATCACTTATATGTGGAATCCAAAAGAACGACACAAATGAACTTATTTGCAACACAGAAACAGACTCACAGACATAGAAAGCAAACATTGTTACCAAAGGGAAAAGGGAGGGCTGGATAAATTAGGAGTTTGGGATTAACAGCTACACACCACTATATATAAAGAAGATAAACAACAAAGACCTGCTGTATAGCACAGGGAACTATATTCAATATCTTGTAATAACCGATAGTGGAAAATAATCTGAAAAAGAATATATATACATATATGTATACACACATATATATAACTGAATCACTTTGCTATATACCTTAAGCTAACATAAGATTGTAAATCAACTATACTTCAATTTTAAAAAGTATAGTGTTAAATATTATATATAAAATAATAAATTTAATCACAAGAACTGATACAGACCCTAAACCTTCCAAATTATCAACGTAAGAGTGCATGCACATATACACACACACACAAATGAAGAGAAGACAGATATGTGGCAAATTTTAAAAAGACAAAGAAAATACTAAAGCAGAAAGCCTAAGGTCAATCAGAGAACAAAGATCAAATAAGTATATCAGATCTTACGCAGATGGAATAAACTTATCTTTAAAAAGGTAAAGACGTAAATATTGAGTCAAGACACAAAGTTCAACCAAATAGTATATACAAGAGATTCATCTAAATATGCAATGTTAAAGGATGAACAAATATATAACAAATTTAACTGAAAGAATGCTGGAGGAAAGATAATAGTTTAAGAAGAAAATTAAGATATAATCTGAATGACTAAAGATGAAAAAATTAGAATAAATGTATTAAATCTTGTTATCTTCTTGATCTCATGGTCTCCACCTTCAACTAGAATTCTGTTAACTAAATTAAGTCTCCTTGTATTGTGTATTTTAATTTCCTTCTCCACTACTTTCAAATATTTTGCCTAACATTTTTTAAATGCAAAAATTTCTTTCTCTGCACTGTTAAATTTCCTCATTTGTTTCCACTAGTTTCTAAGAATTCAGTGATCTCTTAAAATGTCATATACCATTCCACTTGTGTTGCTTTCTAAAATCACTAAAAACTTCATGATTGTTGAATTTAATATTTTTTCACAAACCTCATGAATTTTGTAACATTTTACATTAACCACCTTTTGTTTCTTGAAACTGTCCTCTCTCAATTCATGACATATGATATTATACTTCTCTCTTTCTACTTCTCTGAACAGTCTTTTCATCTCTTTAACCGAAACTTGTTCTTCCTCTCACCCATTAATAATATCAGCAAATATCTAGTTCTTAGAATTCCGTTTAAAGTCTTCCCTCTAACTATAACATTAGATATCTATATATCAAGGAGAAAACTCCTTCCCAAGGATTGGATCCATGCTTTCAATGGTTTGCTTAAAAATCTCTAAATGGAATTCCCACCAATAACTAAAACACAAATTGTCTAAAAGAAGCTCAGAAGTCATCCTCACAGTAAGTTGTTGTACCTCTTTATAATAACCCTGTTTCTGACAACAACGCCACTGCTCCCCTGGATTCTCCAGGCTGAAAACCTAAGAGTCACTTTCAAATTACTGTCAGTTCCTTATGGTTCTAATTTATATATCTTTAATTCTTGCAAAACTAATAGTTCAGGTTCATGTTATTACTCTTATACTATGAAATAATCTTCTTACAGATCATTCTACTTTCTGCTTTTCTTTTTCTAATTGTATACAGGATTATCAGTTTTATTTTCAGAGATTACAGATTAATTAACTTAAGTGAATGAAAAGCTTAGATAGATTCCTTTGGCCTGTAAGTCCAACTACTTCATTCTAGCAATAAAGGCCTTTCCTTAATACAGGTCCAATATAATATTCATCTTAGCCTACACTGCTACATATTATCTATGAAACAAACTATAAATTTCAGTATCACCAAAACATACTCTATACTCCCACCTTCAAGAATTTTGCCTGATGTTCACCATGGGCAAATCCTCCTATAATCTCTACCTATTAAAACCATTTGAATACCTTAAGACCTCTCCACAGAATTTAATCTCTCCTTCCTTTGAATCTTTATAGCACTCTGCTTGTGATTCTCTCATGGCACTTAAAATACATTGGTTTTATTCAATTTAAGTCACACATTTAAAAATATTCAAAGAGCATCTATTATAAATCAGGCAATATGGTAAATATTAGATGTTGGGTATACAAGGGTCCCCACCCTCACAGAACCTTAATCTAATGTAGTAGAATATGGTTACTTGCACCTCACTTTTATCCCCACCCTACTGCTCATAGAGACTTAGAAATCATTAAAGGCAAGAAATTTAACTCTGAATTTTCCACAGTACCATCACAAGATAATGTCTACATTTAATACAGCAATTTGTTGAATTAAACTGAAAATATACCCTGTAGAAAGTGACAAGCATTATTGTACAAAAGTATACATGGTTTAGGCTAAGAAATTAAAGGGCCTAGAAAACAAATTAGGTGCCTAAAAAACAAATAATTTCTCTCATGGGCATTTAATATTTTACGAGCTAAGTGATTCTACTCAAAAAGTAAATGGTGAAATAATATCTACCCAAGGAAAAGGAAGTAGAAAAAGAATTTAGCAAAGACAAAAGAAAAATATATTGTCATTTAAGAAAGTCAACATTTTTTATAATGTTATGCTATTACTATCTAGACCTGGTAAACTAAGCATTCCCTAAAGCATTGCAAACTTAATGCCAAAGGATATCAAAAAGAGTGCCAAAATCCATTCCCCTCCACAGAACAGACCTGTGACTGAGGAAGACATTGCTCAGCCTGGATCTACATTTTCCCAAATCCCCTGAATCTTGCGGTGGCCATGACTGGTTTTTCTCAATGAAATGCTGGTACAAATGATGTTTGCCACTTCCAAGTCTTAACATTGTATTTATTAGGCAGCTTAGACTAGCCTAATTAATATACGAGGCATATGGCAATAATTATCTATATTAAAATTCATTTGGATATTGTTTGATATTCGAGTGGCAAATACAAACTGTTTTTCTCAAAATAAACTAAAAAGTTATTTTTAAAATTTTATCACTATAGCACCAATTATGACATTTTCATAAGGAAAATACAATGCTGGAAAAGGTATAAATTTCAAATTTATATGTCATATAGGAATCTATATTCAATTTTAGAACAAGTTTATATGGATGTAGAGAATGAACAAATTATTTAATCTTTTACCTACATTAACTTCCATTTTTAGTCCTTTAATAAAACAACTTAATAACAATAACCAACCTTTGATGAAAGTTCTCATGATTGTTTAATTGGCTAGGAAGGAAAATAGAGTAAGAAGTCGGAAGAGCATAGGTGCCAGAAAGAACCTTCATTTATCTAGAAAATACAGATAATTTAGCCTATAAAGAGCTACTGGGTATAAAATAAATTTAAATAGTATATCATGATATAGGCCATTCTTAAATTTCTTTCACCTTTATTTTTAAGATGTTAATACCTTGAAGATTATTCCTGGAAGCAATGACCACATGAATTTTTGTAGTGATAATATACTGAGTACATAATTACATATAATTTAAAATATATAGTTATATATAATTGTATAATTACAATTATAGAATTGCATAATTTGAAAATGCAAGTTTTCAAAAGATCAAAATAGAATAATCCCAGTTGTTAAATCAGATCTTTTCTACAAATTAAACCGTTTTAAAATTTCTAAGTTTCAGAAGTGAATGATAATTTTAAAAAAAAAAAAGCAGATTTCAACAAAAAGTGATTGATAGTTACTACTATAAAATTACAATATCATCTTAAGAGTTTTATTGTATATATAACATAGTCTATTAATTCAGAAAACAAAGAATAACTGACTAAAGTACTATAGTAACCTGACTATAGTAATAGCTTGACATAAAGACCCTGATATTCTTTATGAACATTATTGCAAAAAAATTTTTTAATATTTGTAAAGACCTACTACCTGGAACAAATATTATAAATTTAGTATTTTCTGTTGTAACACCAACCTGTTCCAATTCTTCTATTTTAGCATCCTTGACTTGCAGAATTTCTAAAACTTTTCTGTCTTTTGCTTCAGATTTCTGTTTTTCTCTAGAAACAAAAAATATATATATTAAAATTTTATTAGTCATAATTTGTAGCCAATTCTTTAAATTTTCACATCCTGATAATGAGTATCACATTAAAATATAGAAAATTAAATTATCAGAAGTTGACAGCCCTTTCAGAATTCATCAGAAACCACATGGCAAGTGACAACAACTTACAACTGCTGACAACTAAGACAACTTCATACTAAAAAAAAGTTTGGTTTCTATATTTAGATGTATTACAAAACATATTAAAACACATTTGATCTTGATTATAACAGCCACTATATCATAAATTTAAAATAATTACTGAATATGTCAATATGCTCTTGTTAATGTAAACGCTTTATATATGCAATTATGTTAAGAATAAAATAGTTATCATTTTTAAAGTAAAAGCCTCAAAAGAGAGAAAACTAAAGACTTACTAATAACCAACATTAAATAAATGGGGGGGGGACTTCCCTGGCGGTCCAGTGGTTAAGACTCTGCACTTCCAATGCAGTGCACACAGGTTCAATCCCTGGTCGGGTAACTAACATCCCACATGCCGTGGGGTGTGGCCAATAAATAAATAAATAAATGGGGGAGAACTGTATTGGGTGTTCAGTTATATATATTTTTAAACTTTAAAAATAGGTAAAATAAATGAAATCTGTACCTAAATCACTCATGAATCACAAAGTATACAGGTAGGAAGAAAGAAAGAACCCTTATTTAAGAGTGAGATGAAGCAAAGGAGTTTAGAAGGCACAGGGGATATTAGAATTAAGAGACACCAATCATAAAAGCATACCACTGCTGGTGACCAAGATGGCAGAGTAGGAAGACCCTGAACTCACCTCCCTCCCTGGACAACATGAAAATTACAACTACTTATGAAGCAACTATTTATGAGAGTAAACTGAAGACTAGCAGAAAAGATACTCCACAAATAAAGACATGAAGAAACCACAATAAGATGGTTAGGAAGGGTGGAGACACAATATAGTCAGGATCCTCACTCCAGGATTGGTGGACCCCAACTGGGAGGATAATCACAATTTTAGAGGTCTTCTCCAAAGAGCAAGGGATCTGAGTGCCATGTTAAGCTCTCCAGCCCAGATATCCTACACCAAGATGATGATACCACAGAACATCTGGCTTTGAAAACCAGTGGGGCTCATGTTCAGGAGAGCTGGAAGCTACAGGAAACAGAGATTCCACCTTTAAAAAGCATGCACAAAATCTCACATAATCCAAGTTCCAGTGCAGAGGCAGTGGTATGAAAAGAGTCTGGATCAGATCCACTTGCTGGTCTTGGAGAGCCTCCTGGAGAGGCAAGAGGCAACTGAGACCCCCTGGGGGACAGAGATGCTGGTGGCAGCCATTCTGGGCGACTTGTTCTACTGCAATAACACCAGCACTGGCAAGTACCATTTTGGAATCCTCCCTCTACCCTACTAGCACCAGGGGACTTGGCACCCACCTGTGGGCTAGCACCAGCTGTAAATCACCCCAGGCTGCACAGACAGCTATGCAAGGACCCAGCCCCAGGCTCCCTTGGGCATACAGCCAATGACACAGAAAACCTACCTTTTTCTCCAGCAGGCCTACAGCCACTGCATGAGGCACAGCCTCACAGCCAGTTGGGCCAGGGGCCAGCTCTGCCTAACAACATATCCACAGTAGTTGGCCCCACCACAACAGAAGGGTACATGCTGCCAACATAAGGAGAACCCCTAGAGCACAAAGCTCTGGTGATGAGAGGGGAGTGTGCTACTGGACCCCATGGAGTGTCTCCTACATAAGGCTACTTCTCCAAATTGGGAAATGTAACTGACTGACCTAACATACAGAAATAAACATAGAGAATAGGGCAAAATGAGGAAACAGAAATATGTTCCAAACAAATAAATAACACAAAACCTCAGGAAAAAAAAAAGAACTAAACAAAGTGGAGATAAACAATCTCCCTGAAAAAGAGTTCAGTAATGATCAAAAACAGGTTCAATGAACTAGGGAGAAAACTGGATGAACACAGTGGAAATTCCAACAGGAGTTTAAAAATATAAAGAAAAACCAAACAAGAGCTGAAAAATACAATAACTGAAATAAAAGATACAGTAGAAGAAATCAACAGTAGATCAGATGATACAGAGGAAAGGATCAGCACCTGGAAGACAGAGTAGTAGAACTCTCCCAAGCAGAAAAGAAAAAAAGAATTTTTTAAAAGGAAAATAGTTTAAGAGACCTTTAGAACAACATCAAGCATACTGACATTTGCATATAGGGGTGGCAGAGGAGAAGAGAGAGACAAAGTAGCAGGGAACTTATTTGAAGAAATAATACCAGAAGAATTCCTTAACCTGGGGAATGAAACAGACATCCAAGGCCAGGAATCATAGAGACTCCCCAAAAAGATGAACCCAAAGAGGTCCACACCAAGACACATCATAATTAAAATGGCAAAAATTAAAATAAAAGACTCTTACAAGGAGCAAGAGAAAAGCAACCTGTTAAGTACACGGGAACTAACATAGGCTATCAGCTGACTTTTCAGCAGAAACTCTGCAGGCCAGAAGAGAGTTACACAATATATTCAAAGTGATGAAAGGAAAAAGTCTACAACCAAGAATACTCTACCTGGCAAGGCTATCATTCAGATTTGAAGGAAAGATAGAGTTTTACAGACAAGCAAAAGCTAAAAGAGTTCAGCACCACTAAAATGACTTTTCAAGAAAAGTTAAAGGAACTTCCATAAGCAGAAAAAAAGGCCACAACTAGAAATATGAAAATTATGAAAGAAAAATCTCACTGGTGAAGATAAATATACAGTAAAGGTAGTACATCAATCACTGATAAAGCTAGTAGGAAGGTTAAAAGACATAAATAGTAAAATCATCTATATCCATACTAAGTAATTATTATAATATGTAAAGGATACAAAAAGAAGTAAAACATGACATCAAAAACATTAAATGTGGGGATGGGTGGAGTAAAAATGTAGGGTTGTTAGACTGTATTGAACTTAAAGAGATCACCAACTTAAATTAATCACATATATATAGGTTGTTACATATGAACCTCATGGTAAACACAAATCAAAAACATATTCCAAATACACAAACAAAAAAGAGAAAGAAACCCAAACATAACATTAAAGATAGTCATCAAATCATAAGGGAAGAGAGCAAACAAAAGAACAAGAAGAGAATGAACAAAAAAGACCTACAAAAACAATCCCCAAACAATTAACAAAATGGCAATAAATACATAGCTATTAAATAATTACTTTAAATGTAAATGGACTAAATGCTCCAATCAAAAGACAAATAGTGGCTGAATGGACAAAAAATAAGTTCTATATCTATGCTGCCTACAAGACTCACTTCAGATGTAGATACAGACTAAAAGTGAGGGGATGGAGAAAGAAATTCCATTCAAATGAAAACAAAAACAAAGCTGGGGTAGCAATACTTATATCAGACAAAATAGACTTTAAAGACTGTAACAAGAGACAAGGAAGGAAATTACATAATGATCAAGGGATCAACCCAACAAGAAGATATAATAATTGTAAATATACATGCACAAAGCATAACAGCACCTAAATACATAAAGAAAATATTAAGAAACATAAAGGGAGAAACTGACAGTAACACAATAACAGTAGGGGATTTTAACACAGCACTAATATCAATGGACAGATCATATAGACAGAAATCAATAAAGAAACACTGGCCTTAAATGACACGTTAGACCAGATGTAATTAATCAATATATATAGAACATTCCATCCAAAACTGACTCATTAAGAAAAAAAGAGAAATGGCCCAAATAAATAAAATCAGAAATGGGAAAGGAGAAGTTAAGACCAGCACCGTAAAAATACAAAGAATCATAAAGGTTACTGTGGACAATTATATGCCAATAAAATGGACAACCTAAAAGAAGGAGACAAATTCCCAGAAATATACAGACTCCTAAGACAATCAGGAAGAAACAGAAAACATAAACAGACCAATTAACAGTAATGGAATTCAATCAGTAATCAAAAGACTCCCCACAAACAAAAGTCCAGGCCCAGGCAGCTTTACAGGTGGATTCTACCGAATATTTAAAGCAGAGTTAAAACATAGGCTTCTCAAACTATTCCAAAAAACTGCAGAGGGAGGAATGCTTCCAAACTCATTCCACAAGGCCAGGATCACCCTGATACCAAAACCAGACAAAGACAAAAAAAGAAAATTAGAGGATTTTTTGTTGAAAATCCTCAACAAAATATTAGCAAACCAAATTCAACAATACATTAAAAGGATCACACACCATGATCAAGTGGGATTTATCCCAGGGATGCAAGGATGGTTCAATACCCAAAAATCGATGTGATACACCACCTTAACAAACTGAAGAATAAAAATCATATGATCATCTCAGTAGATGCAGAAAAAGCTTTTGACAAAATTCAACACCTATTTACAATAAAAACTCTCCAGAATGAGGAAATAGAGGAAACTTACCTCAACATAGTAAAGGCCATATATGACAAACCCACAGCCAACATAATACTCAAAGGTAAAGAGTTGAAAGCATTTCCTCTAAGACCAGAAACAAGACAAGGATGCCTACTCTCAGCACTTCATTCAAAATAGTATTAGAAGTCTTAGCCACAGCAATCAGACTAGAAAAATAAATAAATAAAACAAATCCAAATTGGAAAGGAAAAAGTAAAACTGCCACTGTTTGCAGATGGCATGATACTATAGAAAATCCTAAAGAAGCTACAAAAAAAACTTAGAACAAATAAATGAATTCAATAAAGTTACAGGATACAAAATCAACATACAGAAATCAGTTGTATTTCTATACACTAACAAGTAACTATCAGAAAGGGAAATTAAGAAAAAAATCCCATTTACAATTGCATCAAAAAGAATAAAATACCTAGGAATAAATCTAACCAAAGAGGTAGAAAACTCATACTAGGAAAACTATAAGACACTGATGAAAGAAATTTAAGGTGACCCAAATAGATGAAAAGATATACCACCATGTTCTTGGATTGGAAGAATCAATGTCGTTAAAATGACCATACTACCCAAGGCAATCTACAATGTAATACCTATCAAAATACCAATGGCACTTTTCACAAAACTAGAACAAATAATTCTACAATTTGTATGGAAACACAAAACAACCCTGAATAGCCATAGCAATCTAGAGAAAGAAGAACAAAGCTGAAGGTATCACACTCTCTGATTTCAAACCATAATACAAAGCTAGAGTAATCAAAACAGTATGGTACTGGCACAAAAACAGACACATAGACCAATGGAACAGAATAGAACCCAAAAGTAAACCCACGTTTATGTGGTCAATTAATCTATAACAAATGAGGAAAGAATATGCAATGGGGAAAAGTCAACCTCTTCAATAAATGGTATTGGAAAAACTGGACAGCTACATGCAAAAAAAAAAGAAAAAAAAATCTAACTGGACCACTTTATCACACCGTAAAAAAAAATCTCAAAATGGATTAAAGACTTAAATAAAAGACCTGAAACCATAAAACTGCTAGAAGAAAACCTAGGCACTATGTTCTCTGACATCAGTCACAGCATATTTTTTTGGATCTGCCTCCTCAGGCAAGGCAAACAAAAGCAAAATTAAAAAATGGGACTACATCAAACTCAAACACTTTTGCACAATGAAGGAAACAATCAACAAAACAAAAAGGAAGCATACTAAATAGAAGAAGATATTTACAAACAGTATATCTGATGATAAGGGGTTAATATCCAAAATATACAAAGAATTCATACAACTGAACACCAGAAAGAAAAAAACAAAAAAAAAATGATAAAAAATAGGCAGATGACCTGAATAGACATTTTTCTAAGAAGACATGTAGGTGGCTAACAGACACATGAAAAGATGCTCAACATTGCTAATCACAAGGTAAATGCAAATTAAAACCACAATGACGTACCACCTCACACCTGTCAGAATGGCAATCATCAAAAAGACAACAAATAGCAAGTATTGGTGAGGATGTGCACTGCTGGTGGGGATGTAAACTGGTGCAGCCACTATGAAAAACAGGATGGAGGTTCCTCAAAAAATTTAAAAAGTTTAAAATAGAACTGCCATAATGATCCAGCAATTTCACTTCTGGGTATTTACCCAAAGAAAACAAAAACACTAGTTCAAAAAGGTATAAGCATACTAATGATCATTGTAGCATTATTTACAATAGCCAAGGTATGGAAGCAACCTAAGTGCCCATCAGTAGATGAATGGATAAAGATGTGGTATATATACACAATGGCATATTTCTTAGGTATAATAAAATGAAACCTTGCCATTTGCAACAACATGAATGGATCTAGGAGGACTTATGCTAAATGAAATAAGTCAGACAGAGAAAGACAAATACCATATGAATTCACTTATATGTGACATCTGAAAAACAGAAGGAAAAAAAAAAAACACAAACAGAACAAGACAGAAGACTCATAGATACAGGGAATAAATAGGTAGTTGCCAGAGAAGGAGAGGGAGGCAAATAGGTGAATTGGATTAAGAGGTACAAACCTCCAGTTATAAAATAAATAAACCACAGGGATGCAACATACAGGATAAAGAATAGGGTAAATAAGAGTGTAATAATTTTGCATGGGGACAGTTGATTACTAGACTTATCATGATCATCCCATAATGTATATAAATGTTAAATCATGATGTAGTCCACTTGAAACTAATATAATATTATCTGTCAAGTATATTTCAATTAAAAAAACAAAAAAAGCACACCACTAAAGGAGATAGATGCAGATGGCATAATAATACATTAAAAATTTTTAAATTAGATTTCCAATAAGTTAGCATAGTAAGTTCACACTTTGAGGCTCTTCTATATTCTCTAAATTACAGTATTAATAGAAAAACATAAAGCACAAAAAATTAAGGAGACACAGTCACACCTGAGGATCACAAACTAAACAGAAGTACAATGCTATGAATGGGGATGAAGCTGCTGTCTGCTGTCCAGATCCAGATGCAGGCTAAGGTGGAAAGGAGGCTGGCTCCTAGAGACAACAGGGAATAAACATGTCCTGCTCAATAAGTAGAAGCATAGCCAGGCCCATTGTTTTAAACCAGAGACTGGGGTGGAATTCCCATCATCTGAAAGAAGGCTGAAAAAACTTCTGCCCATCCTTGCCTGGAATTAAGGCTTACATGAAAGTCTATAAAGGCAAAAGTTTATAGATACAGCATCCAATCACAGGCTGAGCCAAAGCACCCCACAGCTCATGTACTAAGTATAGTAAATCCTCTGTTGTACTGTTGGCTAAGAGCCCCAAACTACCAATATAAAACCTATTTCAGGATGGGGGGTTGCAGTGACGGTGACAATTTAGTGACAATAACAAAATTTCTAGAGAAAAAAGCATTAGAAAAGGAGGAGTAGTGGGGAAAGAGGATGAGAACCGTAACAGCAACCCTCTCACACAAGATGGGACCACAGACAAAAAATCCAAAACACATTAAGGAAAAACATGCTCTACACACAAACACAAAACATGCACACACTAATGCAATAATGTGAAGCAATCATTCTAGACAAAATGAAAACATTAGAACACTCTGAAAAAGATTTTTAAATAAGTATCTTTAAAGACATAAAATAATGATTAGAATTATAAACAAAAACATGAAATAAAACAAAAACAAGTAGATCTAAACAATCTGTTAGAAACCTTGAAAATACGGGACTTCCCTGGTGGCGCAGTGGTTAAGAATCTGCCTGCCAATGCAGGGGACACGGGTTCGAGTCCTAGTCCGGGAAGATCCCACATGCCGCAGAGCAACTAAGCTTGTGCACCACAACTACTGAGCCTGTGCTCTAGAGCCCACAAGCCACAACTACTGAGTCTGTGTGCCACAACTACTGAGCCTGCGTGCCACAACTACTGAAGCACACGTGCCTAGAGCCCGTACTCCGCAACAAGAGAAGCCACCGCAATGAGAAGCCAGTGTACCACAATGAAGAGTAGCCCCAGCTCGCCACAACTAGAGAAAGCCCTCAACAACGAAGACCCAACGCAGCCAAAAATAAAATGAATAAATTTTTTAAAAATAGAACTTCATTAAAAAAAAAACTTTGAGGGCTTCCCTGGTGGCGCAGTGGTTGAGAGTCCGCCTGCCGATGCAGGGGACACGGGTTCGTGCCCCGGTCCGGGAAGATCCCACATGTCGCGGAGCGGCTAGGCCCGTGAGCCATGGCCGCTGAGCCTGTGCGTCCGGAGGCTGTGCTCCACAACGGGAGAGGCCGCAACAGTGAGAGGCCCGCGTACCACAAAAAAAAAAAAAAAAAAAACTTTGAAAATAAAAATTATGATCAACGAATCAAAAAACAATTAAATGGGTTAAGCTCAAAACAGACACAAGAAGAGAATTAGTGAAAAGGAGGATAGTAATGAGGGATTTATCCAGAATACTGCATAGAAAAACAATGAGATGAAAAATATGAAGCCACAGTTAAGACATGTAGGTTTTAACTGGGATACTCCAACATATGCCTAAAGAGTTTTAGAAGTAGATAATAGTGGGATGAAAGATAAAGCAATATTTTTAGGAGATAATTGCTGAGAATGTTACAGAAATAGAGTTCTCGGACTAAAAGAGTACCTAACAAAATAAATACCAACCCCAAAATCCATATCTACATTCCATCAGAATTTACTGAGCACTCATATGACAGGCACTCTCTTAGGGACCAGGGATACTGCAGTGAACAAAATAAACCAAGTGGTTGCCTTCATGGAATTAACATTCTAGTTTATGGATATTGAAAATAAATGATAAATAAGTGAATACATAATATGTTAATTGGCTATAAGTATAATAAGGACAGTGAACTAGGGTAACAGAGAAAGAGATGCTTAGCTTTAGAAAACTGGGGAGTAAAAGGAAGGTTGCATGTTGCTACTGAATAATTAACAAATAACTGTCCTTAAAGGTGGTATTTGGGTAGAGACTTAAAGGAAGGAAGTGAGAGACATGGAGCTCTCACAGAAGAGTTTTCCAAGCCACGGGACCTGTAACAAGTGCAAAGCACTGAGGCAAGAGCATAACTCAAAGAAAAGCAAACTTAAACTGACTCTAGTCCCTCATGCAAGCGCATGCCCTAGAGATAGCAGCTTGCAGAGTCACAAGTAAATTTAAGTCCCTGATATGACTTCCCCAATAGCCCTTGATTAGTAGTCTCCCCTGCCTTCCAATGCCTTTCCCTTATGTGCCCCTTAGATAAGACACCCTGTGGGGCTTACCTGAAAGTACTCCACCCATAAACTTTAATAAAGGCATGTACCCCAGGCCTGTCCTTCTCTGTCTGCACTCTGCCTTGATCTCCCCGTGTTGTCCCTTGAAGCATGCCAAGTACTTCCTCCAGGACCTCTGAGTAATAAATTTTTCTATTTCAATTTCTCTTCTGGTCTGTTGTTGAACCATGGCTCACCATCCACAACCCTGTGCTCTACTTAACAAGTATTAATTTAACAAATTTATAACAGCTACCAGCTGAGAGTGAGAATGAGAAACAAAGTGTTAGAAGTTGGGAATTCCCTGGTGGTCCGATGGTTAGGACTCGGCACTCTCACTGCTGAGGCCGTGAGTTCAATCCCTAGTTGGGGAACTAAAATCCCATAAGCCATATGGTGTGGCTGAAAACATTTTTTTTTAAAGATTAAAAAAGAAGTTGACAAGTGAGTAAGCATAAAATAGTCTTCTAGGATACTGGGATAGTAAGTGAGCCAGAAAACCAAAAAAAAAAAAAAAAAACAGGACGACTACCAGGCAGTACTAAGCACTGAGGTTAATGGTCATAAATTTACATAAGACCAGTCATCATGGTTCAAAGTTTTTCTCTAGCCATGGTCAGCCCTCTGGATGTAGGCACACAGTAGATGAAGAGTTGGAATAAACAACGTTTGAAATTCCACAAACATGTTATGTCTACTAATTTTACTGTTTGCACTTTATCCTGCTTTATTATTTTATTTCCTCTTTACCAAGCATTATCAGCACATTTAATGCATGATCACAATCCACTGTCTTCAACCAGGCTTTCTTTTTATTTGTTTCTTTTATTAACAGTGAAACTAAATATACTTTCAGAAATTAAAATGCCTTTTCCCCCCTAATTTGCCATTGCCTGTCAATGTTATCTACTATTTTATATCTTACTATTTTTACTGATCTATAAAACTATTTTATATATTAAAATACATATTTTTTATCACTTGTTACTAACATACAATTTCAAAATATCACTTGAAGTTTTAATTTACCATTATAAAATCATAACTATTGAAAAAGAATACTACATCCATTTAAGGTACAGTTGACCCATGAACAAGGCAAGTTTGAACTGCATATCTACTTATCTGCGGATGTTTGTCAATAGTAACCACTACAGTACTATAGGGTCCATGGTTGGTTGAATCTGTGGATGCAGAGATACCAAGAATATGGAGGCCAACTATAAATTATACAGGGATTAACCCCTGGTTGCTCAAGGGTCAACTGTATATGGATCAGGAGAAAAATAACTTCAAATCCCAAAGGGTAGGGCATGACTGGGTTTAGCCAAGGACAAAGACCCAGGTTGAGACAGCCAAGATATTAATTCCAGTCAGAAACTTCCTCTGTAAATTCCTTCCTGAATATACATGAATCTATTTTTAACTTCCCAGGAATTAGTTTAATTTACGAGGATAAAGTCTTTCTAATCCACTCTTTTGTAACAAGCCTAAAAAATACCAACTCTTGTCAAAATAAATTCTGGTGGTCCTTTTAAATGAGATAAGGATAAAATTAGACTATAGGCCACAAACCCCAAACAAAAGCATTATTACAGCTTCCAAATTAGCTTGGTACCAGAGCAATTATCTCCTACGATGCAAGTATGTACACACCTCATACTCTAATCCAGTGCTACTCAGTGTGGGTCATGAAAGAAATAGCATCAGCATCACCTAGGAACTTGTTAGAAATGCACCATCTTCCTCCCACCCTGAAGGTAGAAACTCCAAGGGTACAGCCCAGCAATCTGTGCTTAACAATAAGGTGCTATGGACTGAAAGTTTCATACCCATATGTTGAAGCCTTAATCCCCAATGTGAGGGTATCTGGAGGTAGGGCCTTTGGAAGGTCATGAGGGTAAGGCCCTCATGAATAGGATTAGTGACAGAGAGATTAGAGAGAAAGATGATCTCTCTCTCCATCATGTGAGGATGCTTCAAGAAGGCAGCTGTCTACAAGAGAGCTCTTACAAGGAATGGAGTTGGCAGGCAACTGGATATAGGACTTCCTAGCCTCCAGAACTATGAGAAATAAATGTTTGTTGTTTAAGCCACCCAGTCTATGGTATTCTGTTATAGCAGCCCGAACTAAGACACAAAGCCTCAAAAAATTCTGATACATACTAAAGTCTGAGAGTCACTGAAATAACAATAACTGACACATTTCTCAATAGATTAAGGTAAATAATATAATACTGAAAGTATAGGTCATAAATGAAATATGAATCTTCATATAAAATATAACCTTCAAAAATACACCTCAATGATATATTTTATAACAAAAAATTCCAAAATTCACTACTATGTTATAGTTTTGAAGTTGAAAAAAAATCACAATTCAAACTCTATATAGAGATTTGTTCAGCAGCTCCTCCTGGTGGTATGGAATATCTAATATTTTCTTAACAGAAAAATGCCCCCAAGAGAAAACAATGCTACAATATGAATACACTATTTTTCACTTGGAATAACACAATGAAAAAAATTGCTTTGAGTTTAAAAATCACCAACCTATCTTGTCAATTCAATTAATGTATAGTCTATGTATTTACAAGATATTAAAAAAAGGTTCCTAAAAATAAAGACACTGTCAAGAAGTTGATGATGATCAATGACTGAGAAAAACTCCTGTTTAGCTAATTAGAACCACTGATGTGCAATAATGATGCGAGCTAAGAATATCTGCAGACTTCTTTAGGATGAAAAATGAAGTGAAGAGAGGCTGTCAAATTTGTACAAGTTTAAAGCTCCAATCACTTTTCCCAAGAGTACCACCCATTTAAGCATTTAACATTGCTGTACTTAGCCACATGAATTACCATGCTAACTTTCTGCCATTTTTCTAGACTCAAAAATCTGAGAAATTATTCTAAATCATTAAGAAACAAAATTTTATTGTGTTATAGACCATGCCATATATTATACAATATGACAGGATCATACTTTCTGGGTTTGAGCCCATTTTTAATGAGATGTCAAAAATGAAATATTAGAGTCTAAAAGAAACATTTAACCATAAATGAGGCAATGATATTGGTCTGAATTAGAAAACAAAGAAAATAAAAAAGCAAAACTTACTGAAGTTGATTATTCTTAATTAACAGTAATGCACAAAATAAACATTGTACTAACATTTTCTTTCATTTAAGAACAGAATCTATTAAAATGTACATTTTATTCTTATTAACGGCTTTCCATTTAAATACATTCTCAATTTCTACTATGCGTTAGGACTCTAGAACAGTAACACTTACAAAAATGGAAGTTTAGGGAAATGAGAATTATACCATTACAAATTATTTATTCTTTTATCCACAAAATGTTTTATAACTATTTTCCTATTTTGAGTATGTATAATAAATTACTAGAACGGTATCTATGAATAATGTAATAAGAAAACTCAAAAAAGAGAAAAACCTGAAAACTTAACACAAATATTTTTCAAACATTTATTCCACAGTAAAAACAGCTATAGAAAAATCTCTTAATATTCTGAATGAAAACACATTACTAAGTCAACAGATCCTAATACACATAAAACCTCTGGTATAAAATATTTTAAAGGTTCAAGTATACTTGAAACATCTATTTTGGTCTTAAGATCACAACTTAATATTTATTACATAATCCAGAATGTCTAACTACTGTATTTTGTTTTTCAATATAAAATATATATTTAAACTACAGGTGAAAGCCAAAACCTGTGCTAGAAGAGTCAGCCTGAGACATGAAAAATTATTCTTTTTTTCCCTGTTCAATCAGGTAGCTCCAAATTAGAACAAAGAAGAGAATTAGGCTACAACATCTGAATCTGAAAAATTATGGAGTACTGATGAACTCTTTAAACAAAGAAGTGATAACTTAATAGAACATAACAGTTTAGATTTGATACATGACTAAATAATATACCATTGTTTCAGATATCCTTATTCATTTAACATCATTTCTAAGTACACAAAGTTGAAACTCAAAATCTTTTCTATTTTATAGTTAGAAATTAAATGACTCTATTTAGTTCCTGATTTTCCTGTTCCTTTTTTTTTAACCGCATGTCCAGTTACTTCTGCATATACTCAACATTTATTATCTAAAAAATCCATAAAAGAATTGGAAAAGATTGTGTATTATATGTCTTTAGTAATTGTGTAAATATTTTTTACCCAGAATTGAGAAGTCTCTTACAGTGTTCAAAAATGTCAGCACTTCAGAACAGACTGTTTTAACATCTGCACATCACCAGGGTTGCCCCCAAGGATTTTTAAATGATGCCTGCCTGTGCTGAATAAAGTGCTAACTTGCACCTTGCATTTCAAACTGTGTCCTGAGCAGCCATCCAGTTGGTACAACACCAGCTGAATTCCCACAGGCCACTGTTCACTCAGGCTTGACTGCAATTATCATGTCAATATTTTGTGCTCCGATATGCAGATATGCACACATGAAAGTTGCATAATACCTCCTTCTCCATGGAATGTTGACTTATGTTCAATGTTCTGGGAATTTTTAACGAAAGCAGACATAAACTTTCATCAAATGAAGACAATCACAATTATTTTCTCTTAAAATCAAAAATTATATTTCTGTGTCACCTTCTGCCATGCATACAAAGGCTAATTTTTTAAAGTAATTATGCTTTACTACAATTTCACAATTCTTTAATTTAAAGGTCTTCGTAAAAGTTAAAAGACTATCTGTCAAGCTTCCTGCATGTATAGTAAGAGTTCAAATGTGTTTCTTCGTACTTTATTGCATGTTCTTTCACCTTAAACAGTAGAGTGGCTCCAATTAAACACCTTTCTGTTAGTCCCTTTGACCATCTTGCCAGTCATCCACATCGCTGCCTAGGCATTCGTGGCTGTTGCAACAGGAAAAGTGCTCAGCAAAAATATATTTATGCTCTGTGTGGAGCTGCCTAGCAGCACTGCTGCCAGATGGAAGAACTCTGGCAGCTATACTTCTGTGGTCTCCAACCAGCCATGCTACCACCATGCTCCAAAATGCAACCCTTTTGCAGGCTGTGTTAGCTTAATACACATGGGACAGTGTACAACTATACAGCAGCTGTGCAACCCATGTGTTTAGGAGTGGAATGGAACAGGAGGGAGGTTTTCCCAGTCATGAGAGTATATAATATAACCTTATAACAACAGCCTGCTTATTAAGCACCTAAACTTTAACTATAAACATAAATATGAGATAACCTCTCATCCTCTGTGAGGTTAAATCCTTAAACAATAGTATTTCAAGGATATAACATGCATACCTAAATAAACATGCAATAAATACTAAAAATCATCTTACTTTTTAAATTCCTTTTATGGTTATCATTTTTCAGGACTGAGTTTTCATTTCAAGAAAGAAAGAAAAAGAGAGAGAGAAAGAATCCTTGAAAATAGAAGAGCAAAAGAAAACAAGTATTGAGAAGCCTATCACATTATAAGTATAGAATGTTAAAAGGAAAGCAAAACGTGTTTTCAAGATTTATACAAAGATAAGGTGTTTGGATGTAAAAACAACTAGGAAAATAAAGCAATTTCTGTATAGGTTTCATGTGAAAATATAAATTAAAAAGTAAAAAGTATTAATTTTGGTAAAATCTAAACATCTTCAATTTGAGGTTTAGATACATTTTTGAGTTTGAGTATTCAAGTACAATATACACTATTTTAAGAAGTAAAAGATTTAATATTAAAGAATTATTAAACATCAAAAAGGAGTTACTTTTGGAAACCTATTATTTACAAGATGCTAACTGGCTTTTCTCAAGACTCTCCAAAAACAAACATAAAACGTATTTACACTATAACATGAGATGATGAATATGATGATTATAATTACTATACATTGATTAACTCAAAACAACTCATTATTCTCATTTCACAAAAAGAAAACTAAAGCAAATAAAAGTAATTATTTTGCCTCAATTCATACAACAAGCAAGTGGTGGAGCCAAGGTTCCAAACCAAATGGCCCTGTTTACATAGATGTGTTCTTTTTGTTTTTTCTTTTTTTTTGCGGTACGCGGGCCTCTCACTGTTGTGGCCTCTCCCGCTGCGGAGCACAGGCTCCGGACACACAGGCTCAGCGGCCATGGCTCACGGGCCTAGGCACTCCGCGGCATGTGGGATCTTCCCGGACCGGGGCACGAACCCGCATCCCCTGCATCGGCAGGCGGACTCTCAACCACTGCGCCACCAGGGAAGCCCCATAGCTGTGTTCTTAACCAAGAATCATGAAAAATAATTTCTTTACAGATATGAGTTCAATATTAAACAAGTTTCAATGAAAGATGTGTAAATTTTTCTCTAACAGTCTTTACACCTGTTAAATATTGACTCAGATTTTTTTACGCATAAAGATAAAAATATTCACCTTCTAGTTTAGAGTGTCTTCTGGAATGTCAGAATTGCCTGTGAAGCTGTTTTAAAATGCAGATACCCCAATCTCATCATAAACCTTGATAAATCACAATCTCATAGAGGTTATGAGTAAATTACAGCTCAGAAACCTCTTAAAACAAATGCATCTACAACTCAGTAAAGACAATATTGATATAAATGCCTTTTCTCTATCTATTATAACTCCTCAATGATTAAAATTAAATATGACATTCCTTACACATCCCTGATCAAAGTTTTGACCACTTGAGAGAACTTTTTAAGTATCGATGCCAATTTTGAGTACCTACTACAGGACAAGATTTTAACTAGATGCTTTTCCAATCCCTCAACAAACTCTTTTTAAAATCCTTTTAACAGATGTGGAAACTGAGGCCTAAAGAATTTAAGTACGGAAGGCATGGAAATATTTGCAATTTAAACTCTAATCTGTATGACTTCTAAGTCTGTGCTCTCAACCATCTGTTAGGGACTGGAAGTTTGTGTGCCCCCAAACTTCATATGTTGAAATGTAATCCCCAATATGATGGTATCTGGAGGTGTGGAACTGGGAAGTAATTAAGTTATAAGAGTAGAGTCCTCATGAATGGGATTGGTGCCCTCACAGGGCAATGAAGAGACCAGAGCTCTCCTTGCCACATGAGGATATAAGAAGTTGGCACCCTGCAACCCAGAAAAGGACTCTCACCAGAATTTGACCATGTTAGTGCCCTGACCTTGTGCTTCCAGTCTTCAGAAAGTGAGAAATAAATATATGTTGTGTAAGCCACCCAGTTTATGGTATTTTATTAAAACAGCCTGAGCTGAGAGACCATCTTTACCGACTGTCGATTTGAAAATTCCTGACGTTAAAATTTAAACAGATTTCCAGAAGTTCTGATTTTATATAAATCTTTAATAGATTCATGGGTGAATCTATTCATGGGTGAATCACTCACAATTCATGGGTGAAAAACAAATCTTTAATCACAGAAAAAGTAATCTTTTAATTTAACAAGCATGACAAAACAAACAAGATGTTGAGACAGAATAAATGCAGGAAAGAGAGCTTGTTTAGTTAATAAAGGAGGTCAGGGAAGATATCTCTAAAATAATTATTACATGTTTTACCACAACCAGGTTCCTGAGAAACACTGTTTTTTCTTCCCCTGACCTCTCTCCCCTCACATAATAAGCAGAATGCTGAGCGCATATTAGGCATTTAGGTAATAATTCTGAATTAAATAAAAAGTATTTATAAGCACCATTAGGTACACAAACTATACCACAATCTATATAAATCTAGAACTTAAAAACTCATAAAAAATTCAGAAATTTCAAGACTAAAGACAATAAAAACATACATATAAATTGAATGCTTTGGTATTTTGTGCTGAGATGAAAGTATATTTTAAAAGGAAGAAACAATAGTCTTCATTAAGAAGCAAAGGATACAAGGAAAATGTCATACTGCTGGCCCAATAAACCAAGTATCTTTCATTTCTAGCAATACTATAGTTCAAAATTATGATTAGGCATGGTTATACTCTCCCCCCAAATCATTAGTATGACCTCTGCAACAGATCTACCTTCTAGTAGTTACTCGTTAAAATCCAATTCCTTGAATTCAACATGAAACATATTCAAATTTTAATCCTGAATTTAAGATTCCTAATTTAATCTTAAATGAAATAAAATATGACTAAGTAATATATTTATTTTATTTCTTAAAGTTTAAAGGCATTGTGGTTGGCTCCTTTTCCCTGAACTAATCTACTTATAAAAGACTTTAAAGTCTAGGATCTTAAAATAAATTTAGATCACATTCACTTGTTTTCTTTTTTCCTAAGCGACAACATTTTCTTTGTTAACACTCAGGTGAAAGCTAATTCTCTCTTTGGGGAGTAGTTAAAAACGGAAATTCTGGAACCATACTGCCTGATTTCAAACTTTGATTCCACCACTCATTACCTCTATAAGCTTGGGCAAATTACTTAACCTCTCTGTGGTTCATTTCCTTGATCTATATAATGAGAATAATAATAGAGTCTATCTCATAGGACTATTGTAGGAATTTAGTCAATACATGGAAAGCACTAATAACTGTGTGTGGCCTACTCGATAAACATACACTATTAACATTATGTTTGTTCTATGATGTATTAAACTACAAACACATGTAACTGAAAATATATACTTATCATAATAGTACACAAAAATAATACTTTCCACATAGTTCAAAATATACTTCCTTATAAATACATCATTTAAAAAAAATCATTTGAATCATAGTACAGTTCAGTTCAGTGGGAAGCTACCTTTAAGGATTACCCAGGAATATCCTTTGTCTATTACAAGACAATAATTGACACTATGAAACCCAATAACAGCATCAATAGTTTTAATTATTTTCTCTTAAACCTCCCTGTAATAAAATTCATATTTTTCTTTTCTATTTATTCACACTAGCTTATATAGTAATAATGTACCTCATTTTAATCCCATTTATTCTCATGTTTTAATATTTTATTTATTCACGAGTTCTCTTTGTATTCCAGGTTTTTGTAAACAAAACCACCGTATTCAATCATTTTTCTATGAAGTCTGCTGTAAATACTTTTCCACCAAGGAAAAATGCCAAAAACACTATTCCTTTATTTCACCATTATTAAGTCACTTTCTTAAGAAACTTTGCTAATCACAAAAGATCACAAAGGATTCTAAATTTTGAAATAGAAAAATCAGTTAGGAACTAATCATGCTGGAATTCCATACAAAACAGAAATAAACATTAGACAAGGGACTCCCCTGGTAGCGCAGTGGTTAACAATCTGCCTGCCAATTCAGGGGACGTGGGTTTGATCCCTGGTCCAGGAAGAATCCACATGCCACAGAGCAACTAAGCCCGTGTGCCACAACTACTGAGCCTGCACTCTAGAGCCTGCGAGCCACAACTACTGAAGCCCTCACGCTTAGAGCCCGTGCTCTGCAACAAGAGAAGCCACCACAATGAGAAGACTGCGCACTGCAACGAAGAGTAGCCCCCGCTCACTGTAAGTAGAGAAATCCCATGCACAGCAACGAAGACCCAATGCAGCCAAAACTAAATAAATAAATATTTTTTTTTTTTAATTAGAAGAGAATGATTTAATTCTAGCACACAGAATGTGTGCCAAGGCTCCCAGGGGTGCTGTAGCAAACACACAGGGGCTCTTTTGGATATTTTAAACAGGGGAAACACAGCAGTACTTAACATCTGTTGGACACTGCACCAACTACTAGCTAAAGTAAGTTCAGAGTTTCAATATCACATTGCACTACATTCCTTTCATGGAGTCATGTCCTTATGAAGCTGAGTTTTTGACAACTGCTGTGATAAAAATCAAGGTGAGAACAAAAAGCATAGTGAAACAAGAAATGAGGGTGGTAGTGTCCAATCTGAACCCGAGGTTTGAGAAATCTGTCTAGTACCCAACAGTCTCACACATCCTGTAACAAATAATAATAATAATGGCTATTAAAGAATTAAGTTAAAACATTATTTTTAATCTATATGTATATTTTTGATGATTATTAAATTGTTAGGACATACATACTTGGTTGATAGAACTCTCAGGTACTTCTCCTTAAATTGAAGTGCCATGAAAATATTACTGAGATAATTAGGGCACTATGAACTGAGACAATTTGGGAACCTAGGAGTTAATATCTAAAGAAAGCAAATTTATTATTTAAATGACTAAAGATTACAATCTGTGAATAGTTATTAATTACAACACTTACAGTAACAGAAATCTTTACTAAAACGTCTCTCAACTTCCGGTAGTAGTTCTTAATTCCTATAATTACAATTCTACTCAGTCTCAGTCAACTTTAATCTCACCTTATCCTATACTATCCTAAGCATTTCAGCAGGCTCTTACATTCCTCTTCAAGTCTAAAACTGAAGGAGTGTTAAGAATATAACAACTCAAGTAATAAGAAGTAAGTCGTATACCCTCAAGGTTAAATATAGTTGTTTTAGCACAAATTTTTAACCACTAATAATTTCCAGGTACAGACATCATTATTTACATCAGTCAATCAACTTTATTGTAAGAGGGCTATCTGAAACTCTAAATACAACAATAAAATTTGTTGAATTTTTTTATATCTGGTACTTTAGTGGAAAATTTAACTTGCAATGTGAATAAAATTAAGCTAATCAGATTTTTTAAAAACCTCCTTTCTTGGCATAATTTCAATTGTATATTAAGTTACTATCTGTTCACAATGCATTATGTATTTTAAATTGTCTGAATTTTTGGGGTCATTCCTCAGCATATAAAGCTGAGTTAAATTTTGCTTCCAACCATAGAGAGATACAGACACCAAAATTACCCTGCTGCCTTAAAAAACTTAAAAACTGTACAAAACATACAGAATATTTTCAGACACTGGACACAGATAGCAAAGGACAATGATCCCTTAAGGAAGGAAACTAATGAGGTAAGCTTATGATTGCTGCAGGTCACTATCTAAAAGCAGTTTCCAAGCTACAGTGAAGGACGGGAAACCCAAACAGAGCTCAGGGTCTCATTAAGTGGAGTAGACATAGACTGGAGTTCAGGAAAGCCAAGGTACATAGAATTTGTGAGGCAAAATACTGGAGGATAGAGCTACACTGAGAGGATGGCAGAGGGCACTTGTTTGAAAACTGGTCTGTCCATGACTGAGAGGAAAGTACTCCAAGCAAGGGAGAGAATTACTGGAAAGCAATAAACAATTTCTAGAGGTGAGAGAGGACTAAAAATAGTTCATGTTACCATCAGTTGGAAAGGAAAGATGTTGTAATCTACAGGAGATAAGACAGAGTTCCCACAAGGGCCATGTCTTAATAGTGGAACTAAATTCACCTTACACGGGAAGAAATGCTTCCCTGTATCTATGCTAACAATGTCTCAAAAAGATCAAACTGAACTACAAGTAACTGCATTCAAGAAAAAGTCCAATATTTTTAAAGGAATACAAGAATCATCAAACACACATAAAATTCACACTATCCAGAATCCAATCAAAACTCACCAGGCATGCAAATGAGAAATATATGATCCATAATGTAGAGAAATATCAATGACTCATATAATGAAATCAGGAAATTCAAGGACCTTAAATGTCTATTATAAATATTAAAAATATACTCAAGATTTTAAAGAAAAACATGACTATAACAAACAAATGGAATATGTAAAAAATATAAGAACTTCTAGAGGTGAAAAATTTAGTAACTGAAATGAAAAACACATTAGAAGGGATTAACAGGAGATTAGATACTGCATAGGAAAATATCATAAAACTTCAAACAATAGGAATAGAAGTTATAAAATAAAACTGAAGTATTTTCTTACCAATGCCTAAGACCCTTTAGCTGAATTACTCAGTCTTATTTATGAGTACCACAGTATTTTCCAAACAATATTTTTTAAACAATATTGTGTTCATCTGGATAATTAACAATTTTCACCAGTGAAAAAAAGTAACTTAAAAAGAATGCCAAATTAAAAAAAGAAATGTGGGGCTTCCCTGGTGGCGCAGTGGTTGAGAGTCCGCCTGCCGATGCAGGGGACACGGGTTCGTGCCCCGGTCAGGGAAGATCCCACATGCCGCGGAGCGGCTGGGCCCGTGAGCCATGGCCGCTGAGCCTGCGCGTCCGGAGCCTGTGCTCCGCAACAGGAGAGGCCACAACAGTGAGAGGCCCGCGTATTGCAAAAAAAAAAAAGAAATGTGAGTTTTTCTAGAAGCTATAAATGCATTCAATGTAAATATAAAATAATTTTTAAAAATTAATAATCTTTGTTTTAACTTCAACATGAAAAATATGCTACATAATACATGCCTTCAAATTAGAAATGAATTAATCTTCAGAACTTCTCTTAGAAACACAAATAAGAAATCTATACATGTGATAATTTTCTTCATATGTTTTCCCCCCTGACAACCACTAATGGTACCTTTTTTTTTTTAATTGAAGTATAGATGATTTACAATATTGTGTTAGTTTCAGGTGTACAGCAAAGTGATTCAGATTTTTTCAGATTATATTCCATTATACATTATTATAAGATATTGAATATAATACCCTTTAATATACAGTAAGTCCTTCTTGCTTAAACCCATACTCCTAATTTGTCACTCCCTCCTCCCCATCCCCTTTGGTAACCATAAGTTAGTTTTCTATGCCTGTGAGTCTGTTTCTGTTTTGTATATTGATTCATTTGTACTATTTTCAGAATCCACATATAATTGACATCGTATAGTATTTATCTTTCTCTGTCTGACTTCACTAAGTATAATGTCCTCTAGGTCCAACCATGGTGCTGCAAATGGCAAAATTTCACTGTTTTTTATATATTTCATTGTATGTATATAACACAACTTCTTAAACCAATCGTCTGTTGATGGGCACTTGGGTTGCTTCCATGTCTTGGCTATTGTAAATAGTGCTGCTATGAACATTGGGGGTGCACATACCTTTTCAAATCAGAGCTTTCGTCTTCTGCAGATATATGCCCAGGAGTAGAATTGCTGGACCATATGGTATCTCTATTTTCAGTTCATTAAGGAACCTCTGTACTGTTTCCCATAGTAGCTGTACCAATTTAAATTCCCACCAACAGTGTAGGAGGGTTCCCTTTTCTCCACACCCTCTCCAGCTTTTATTATTTGCAGACTTCTGGTAACAGCCATTCTGACTGGTGTGAGGTGATATCCCATTGTGGTTTCGATTTGCATTTCTCTAATAATTAGCAATGTTGATCATCTTTTCATGTGTCTGTTGGCCATCTGTATGTCTTCTTTGGACCAATAACTATTTAGGCCATCTGCCCATTTTTTGATTGCATTGTTTGTTTGTTTTTTCTTTTTTTTTTTATATATATTGAGTTCTATGATCTGTTTATATAGTTTGGAAATTAACCACTTGTCAGTTGCATCATTTGCAAGTATTTACTCCCATTCCATAGGTTGTCTTTTCATTTTGTTGATGGTTTCCTTTGCTGTGCAAAAGCTTGCAAGCTTGATTAGGTCCCATTTGTTTATTTTTGCTTTTATATCTTTTGCCTTGGGAGACTGATCTAAGAAAATATTGCTATGGCTTATGTCAAAGAATGTTTTGACTATACTCTCTTCTAGGAGTTTTATGGTGTCATGTCTTAGATTTAAGTCTTTAAAACATTTTGAGTTTATTTTTGTATATGGTATAAGGGAGTAGTCTAACTACACTGATTTACATGTGGCTGTCCAGCTTTCCCAACAGCACTCGCTGAAGAGACTGTCTTTTCTCCATTGTATATTCTTGCCTCCTTTGTCAAAGATTAATTGATGGTAGGTGTGTGGTTTATTTCTGGGATCTCTATTCTGTTCCACTGATGTATATGTCTCATTTTGTGCCAATGTCATACTGTTTTGATCACTATAGCTTTGTAGTATTGTCTGAAGTCTGGAAAGGTTATGCCTCTGCATTGTTCTTTTTCCTCATGATTGCCTTGACAATTCTGGGTCTTTTGTGGTTCCATACAAATTTTTGGAATATTTGTTCTAGTTCTGTGAAAAATGTCAAGGGTATTTCAACAGGGATTGTATTAAATCTGCAGACAGTTTTGGGTATTACGGGCACTTTAACAATATTAATTCTTCCAATACAAGATAATGGGGTATCTTTGCACTTCTTTGAAACAGCTTCAATTTCCTTTATCAATGTATTAGAGTTTTCAGCAAATAGGTCTTTCATCTCATTGGTTAAGATTACTCCTATGTATTTTATTTTTTTGAAGCGATTTTTTAACAGGATTGTTTACTTTCTCTTTTGAAATTGCATTGTTAGTGTAAAGAAATACAACATATTTCTGTGTATTAATCTTGTATCCTGCTACCCTGCTGAGTTCATTTATTAGTTCTAATACTTTTTTTGTAGAGAATTTAGGGTCCTCTAAATAGAGTATCATGTCATCTGCAAATATGGAAATTTTAACCTCTTCCTTTCCAAACTGGATGGCTTTATTTTTCCTGTCTGATTGCTGTGGCTAGGACTTGCAATACTATGTTGAATACAAGTGGTGAGAGCAGGCATTCTTGTCTTGTTCCTGAATTTAGCAGGAAGGCTTTCATCTTTTCACCATTTAGTATTATGTTGGCTGTGGATTTGTCGAAAATGGCTTTATTAGGTTGTGATATGTTCCCTCTATACCCATTTTGGTGACAGTCTTTATCATGAACAGATGAAGAATTCTGTCAAATGCTTTTTCTGCATCTGGTGAGATGAATATGTGGTTTCTGTCTTTCCTTTTGTTAATGCGATGTATCACATTGATTGATTTACATATGTTGAACCATCCTTGCAACCCTGGAATGAATCCAACTTGATCATGGTGTATGATACTTTTTATGTACTGTTGGATTCACCTTACTTATAGTTTGTGGAGGATTTTTGCATCTATATTCATCAAAGTTATTGGCCTGTAATTTTATTTATAGTGGCTTTGTCTGGTTTTGGTATCAGGGTGATGGTGGCTTCACAGAATGAATTTGGAAGTATTCACTCCTCTTCAATTTTTGGAATAGTTTAAGAAGGATTGGTATAAGTTCTTTTCTACATGTTTGGTAGAACTTTCCAGTGAAGCCATTTGGTCTTGGACTTTTGTTTGCAGGGAGTTTTTTTGTTTTGTTTTGCTTTTTAATTACAGATTCTATTTCACTTATAGTGATCAGTCTGTTTGAATTATCAGTTTCTTCTTTACTCAGTTTTGGCAGTTATGTCTCTAGAAACATGTCCATTTCTTCTAGGTTGTCCAGTTTATTGGCATATAACTGTTCACAGTATTCTTGTAGGATTTTTTTGTATTTCTGTGCTATCAGTTGTTACTTCTCTTCTTTCACTTCTTATTTTGTTTATTTAGGCCTTCTCTATTTTCTTCTTGGTGAGGCCTGGCTAGAGATTTGTCAATTTTGTTTATCTTTTCAAAAAACCAGCTCTTGGTTTTATTGATCTTTTCTATTGTTTGTTTGCCCTCTATTTTATTTCCTCTTTGATCTTCATTATTTCCTCCCCTCTGCTAACTTCGGCTTCTCTTTGTTCTTCTTTTTCTAATTCTTTTAGGTGGCAGGTTAAGTTGTTTATCTGAGATTTTTGTTCCTTGAGGAAGGCCTGTATCAGTATGAACTTCCCTCTTAGAACTGCTCTGTTGCATCCCCTAGATTTTGTAAGGTTGTGTTTTCATTTTTGATTTTCTCAAGGTATTTTGTTTTCTTCTTTGATTTTATCATTGACCCATTGGTTTTTTAATAGCATGATGTTTAGTCTCCACGTTTTCATCCTTTTTCCATTTTTCTTTATGTGGTTGATTTCTGATTTCATACAGTTGGTGGTCAGAAAATATGCTTGACGTAATTTCTATACTTTTAAATTTGTTGAGGCTTCTTTTGTGACCAAGTATGTGGACTATCCTTGAAAACATTCCATGCATGGTTGAAAAGAATGTGTATTATAGTTTTTCTTGGATACAGTGTCCTGTAGATTATCAATTAAGTCCAATTGATCTATTATATCACTTAGGATCCTGTTGCCTTACTGATCCTTCTCTCTGGATGATATGTCCAGTGGGGTGCCAAAGTCTCCTACTATTATTGTGTTATTGTACAGATCATATGCTGGTCCATAATACAAGCTTTAACAAATTTAAGAAGACAGAAATCATATCAGGTATCCAGACAACCACAATGTCATGAAATCAGAAATCAATAACAGGAGAATTTTGGGAAGCTCATAGATATTTGGAAATTAAACAACACACTCCTGAACAGCAAAAAGTCAAAAAAGAAATAAAATAACATGATACAAATGAAAAAGTGCTTTCAAGAGGCTAAAACTTGGGGGAATAACAAGAGCAGTTCTAAGAGAAAAATCTATAGCAAGAAATGCCCACATTAAGAAAAAAGAAAGATCGCAAACAACCTAACTTTACAGTTCAAAGAACTTAAACAAAAAAACAAACTCGGGCCAAAAATAGCAGAAGAAAGGAATTAATAAAGAATAGAGCAGAAATAAATGAAACAAATAGAGACTAGAAAAAAAAATCTATGAAACTGAGTTGATTTATTGAAAAGATAAAATTGACAAACCTTTAGCAAGATTAAGAAAGAAGTGAGAAGACTCAAATAAAACTACAAATGAAATGACTTATCACAAAAGATACAACAGAAATACCAAGGATAATAAGAGACATTATAAAAAGTTATTTGCCAACAAATTGTATAACATAGAAGAAATGGAATAATTTCAGGAAACAGACAACCTACCAAGACTCAATCATGAAGAAACAGAAAATTTGAAAAGGAGATTAATTGAATCAAAAACATCCCAACAAAATAAATCCCAGGTCCAATGGTTCACTGGTGAATTCTACCAAACATCTAAAAAATAAACGCCATCCTTCTTAAACTCTTCCAAAATATTGAAGAAAAAAACACATTTAAACTCATTTTCCACACCACAGTTACCCTGATGCCAAAACCAGATGAGAAAACTAAAAGAAAACTGCAGACCAATATTCCTGATAAACACAAGATGCAAAAATCCCCCCCCTAAAATTCTATCAAACTGCATTTAACAGCACATTAAAAGGATCATACAATAAGATAAAGTGAGATTTATCCCTGGGATGCAAGGATGGTTCAATATATTCAAATCAACAAATGTGAAACACCACATTGACAGAATTGAAGGATAAAACTCATATATGATCATCTCAATAGATGCAGAAAAGGAATTTCATAAAACAAAACATCCTTTTATGATTAAAAAACACTCAATGAGTTGGGTATAAATAGAATATACCTCAACATAATAAAAGATATATATGATGACTCCACAGCTAACATAATACTAAACAGTGAAAGTTTGAAAGCTTTCCCGCTAAGATCAAGAATAAGACAAAGATGCCCACTGTTACTACTTCTATTTGGCATGGTACTGGTGATCCTAGCCAGAACAATCACACAAGAAAAAGAAATAAAATTTACCCAAATTAGAAAAGAAAAAGTAAAATTGTCTTTCTTTTTCAATGATATGATTTTATATATAGAAAATCATAAACACTCCACCAAAACACTGGTAGAACTAATCAATCAACTCAATAAAGTTGCAGTACACAAAATCAACATAGAGAAATCAGTGTGTTTCTATACACTAACAATGAAACATCTAAAAAGAAATAAAGAAAAAAATCCCATTCACAATAGAATCAAAAACAATTATAGGAATAAATTTAAACATGGAGGTAAAAGAACTGTACATTGAAAACTACAAGACTTCAATGAAAAAAACTGAAGAAGATACAAATGAATGGAAAGATATTCCATGTTCATGGATTGGAATAATTAATATTACTAAAATATCCATAGTACATAAAGCCATCTATAGATTCAATGCAATTTCTATTAAAATTCTAATGGCAATTTTCACAGAAATAACACAAAAAATCCTAAAATTTCTGTGGAACCACAAAAGACCCTGAATAGCCAATGCAATCCTGAGAAAGAAGAAAAAGGCTGGAAGCATCACACTTCCCAATTTCAAACTATACTACAAATCTATAGTAATCAAAATAGTATGGTACTGGCATAAAACAGACACACAAATCAATGGAATATAATCAAAAGCACAGAAATAAACCCTCACATATATAGTCAACTAATATTTTAATTGGGAGCCATGAATACTCAGTAGAAAAAGGAAATTCTCATTAATAAATGTATTTGGGAAAACTACATAACCACAAGCAGAAGAATGAATTTGAACCCTTATCTTACACCACTCACAAGAATTAAAGTGGATTAAAGACTTAAACATAAAAATTGAAATTGTAAAACTCCTAGAAGAAAACTTGGAAAAACTCCTTAATAATGCTCTTGACAACAATTTTTTGGATATTACACTAAAACCCCAAGCAACGAAGCAAGAATTAAAAAGTGGGACTAAATCAAACTAAAAAGCTTCTGCACAGCAAAAGAACCAATCAACAGAATGAAAAGGCAACCTATAGAATGCCAGAAAATATTTACAAATCATATATCTCATAAGGGGTTAATATCTAAAATATATAAAGAACTCATACAACTCAACAGCCAAAAAAAATTGATTTTTAAAATGGGCAGAAAACCTGAATAGCCATTTTTCTAAAGAACATATACAAATGACCAATAGGTACATGAAAAGGTGCTCAGCATCACTAACCATCAGGGAAATGCAAACCAAAATCAAATGAATTATCACCTCACACCTGTTAGAACAGCTATCATCAAAAGACAAGTGATAAAAAAAAAAGGCAAGTGATAACAAGTGTTGGTGAGAATGTGGGAAAAAAAGGGAAACTTTCTGCATTCTTGGTGGGAATGTAAACTGGTACAGCCACAATGGAAAACAGTACGGACGTTCCTCAGACAATGAAAATAGAACTACCATGTGATTTAGCAACCCCACTTCCGTGTACACATCCAAAGGCAATGAAATCTGGATCATGAAGGGTTAACTATCTACACATCCATGTTCACTGCAGCATTATTCACGATAGCCAAGATATGGTAACAACCTAATTGTCCATCAATGGATGAAAAGATGAATAAAATTTGGCACACGTACAGAATGGAATGTTATTCAGCCTTAAAATAGAAAGAAATACTTCCATTTGTGACAACATGACTGAACCTAGAGGGCATTATGCTAAGTAAAATTAGTCAGACACAGGAAGACAAATACTTCATGATCTGACTTATATGTAGAGTCTGAAAAAGTCAAACTCACAAAAGCAGAGAGCAGAATGGTGGTTGCCAGGTTTTCAGGGATGGGAGAACTGGGGAGACATTGTTCAAGGGCTACAATGTTTCAGTTATGTAGGATGAACAAGTTCTGAAGATAGAATGTATAGCATGGTGACTATAGTTATTAATTTTATATTGTATACTTGAAATTTGTTAAGAGATTAGATCTTAAGTAGTCAAAACACATAAAAAAGGTAACTATGATTTCACAAAGTATATACGAATCAAAACATCATGTTGTACATCTTAAATTTATACAATTTTTAAAATTTATTAATTATATCTCAATAAAACTGTAAAACAATAATATTACACTTTGTTAAGAAAAGTGTAATGTCTTTAGGTACAAAAGCGTAGAAGGAATGTAAAATTAGCATTTGGAAAGAATACCAAAAAAATTACAATTATACATATATAATGTTTTAATACTTAAGCAGAGTAGAGATTATAAGAGTGCTATTAAATTATTCTTTATACATTTTTACACACCTATTCATGATAATAAACTACACAAAGCTGGTGAGGATGCCATGAAATAGGTACTCTTATATAGTGCTACTGGCTACATATTATACAGCTTCTTTAAGTTCAGATCTTTGATCCAAGATTTTCAAGAAGATTTTTTCAAATATATTTATCACATCAATATTTCTAACAGCGAAAAATGGACTATCTATAAATATTAAACAATAGGTAAGGGATTAAATAAATTACTATAAATTCATAAAGTAGAATATTATACAGGTCCTGAAAAATAAAGTTTTCAAAGCAGAGGGAAAATAAGAAAATGGTATTGATATTGATAGCACAATACAAAAATACAATCCAATTTTTGCAAAACAAAAACAAACCCTAAATTTCCTACTTGCACAGAAAAAATATTGGGAAAAATATGTCAAACATTACAAAAGTTTTCACTAGGTAGTAGGTATATGAATGATTGCTATTTTCTCCTTTCTCAAATTTTCTCTAATGACCTATATTGCTTCTTCATATAAAAAAAGAAAGTTTTACCCTTCTCTGACCCTTTCATTTTCTTCTCTTTAAGAACAAGATAGCACAGGAATGGGCGAGGACTGCTATCAAATGAACTAGGTAGAAGCAATACCAGCAGTCACTTAAACTCCTATAGTGTATAATAATTTTCAAATTATTGACATTTTCAAATTAACTCCTACTAACAACAAACACAGTAGGTAAAGTAGATATTGCCTTTGCTGAGTAGGAAATTTAGGAGAGGCTATATAACTTACCAAAAATCAAAGCTAACAGGCAACAAAGTCAAAAGTCAAACACACGGTTCTAACTCCATATCTGAGTTCTTTCCACTTGCTGACAAGGCCTTTCTGAAAATTCAGTTAGAACATCAGGAGTCAGAAATTATGTCACTGGACAAGGTAAAAGTAGTATGCAAAGAACCAAACAATCCAGATGTCAAAGACTCGGCTCTAAATGTAAAGCAACTTGCAACTCCATTCAAAAATCTTATTTATAAATCCTGCTTCATCAAACTTGCGTTTGCATATAAAATATTAAGTAGACAATCTGGTTAGAGTGGAGAATACAGAAAGCACATATACTGTAGAAAGGATAGTAATATTTATATTAAATATGCATAAAAACAAACTATCAACTATCCATATGTGGATAATCAAATGATGTTTTACAGTATTTTAGACAATAAGTATCTAAATTAGATAAGGTGATGTTTGTTTAATGTGCCTTGTAAACGGTAACAAAACCAAAATACATCCACATGATGGGCAGCTATAAACTAAGAATCAGAAAAACAAGGAAAAGAACCGATAACACCTACAACACTGAGAAAGGAAAGTGAGCACCCACTACTAAAGTATACTGGGCAAGATAGCCTGGCTAAGATTTCTAATCCAAAATCAAATAAAAGGTAAATATTTAATAAATATTCTTGAACAACAGATTGGAAACAGAGTTAACAAATGTCTTAGTTAAGGAAGCCAAAATTAACTCTAACATATGTTCTCACTACTTCCTAATGCCTACCACCATGTAACCTATTTTGTTTGTTATGAGATTCTCTTCATATAACAACTACCCAATTCCCAAAGAGACGATCTGGAGCAACTCTCTAGAGAAGCACTGACAGACACTATGCATTATGAATGATTTGCTATATATTATCAGTGAATCAAAGACGCAGACCCTTCTCAAGGAGTTTATAGTCTATTCAGTGGGCATATGCACATAGCAGAATATGGAAAGTCTACAAAAAAATTACAAACAGGGTTCAAGATGAGAGAAATTACCCTCAGTTGGGAAACATAAAAAAGTTTCACTTATTCTGAGAACTAAGAAAAATACTTCAAAAAAGCAAAGACATGAAAGAAAAGCCTCTCTAGCATGGTGAAACCTACAAGGCGTAGAAAAGCTCTTTCTACGTGTTTTGCATCCTCCTCTACCTCCTTAATGGCTGAAGTCCTTCACTGTTCTGGAGAACCCTTAGACTGAAAAAGAATTATGGATCCTTTCCTCTACCATTTCAAATATTCACCTAAGAGATCCTCTTAGAGCCTACCACGTTCTGAATAAAGACATGTTTATTTGGGGAGGGGAGTTATTTTATGAATATAGGTATTAATATGTGTTATTATTGTTGTTTTAATAAATTAATCTTGCAGTACCAACTATGATGGTGGGAATTCTGCTGAAGTGGTAGTGTTGAATCCTAATGAAGCCAATTCATAATTCCAATGGCAACTGTGTACATGGTCATAGTAGTAACGCTGTACTTCTCCCTCAATACAATTCACAATTACAAAAGCTACTACTTCCTACCTCACAACTATCCATATACACAGCTGGAAGATTATCTCATTTTATCTTTTCATAATATTTCTTCCCTCCATTAATGCTCACTCTTGAAAAGCAACGTGTCTTACACGTGAAGTGAAATTTTGAAATCATTATTTATCATAAGTACTATATTTAACAGCTTCTTTATTTAAAAAGTTTTAAATTTGTTGAAGTAATATTACAAAGATACTGTGTATGTTTTAATAAATATTATTCATGTTTATATAATTTAAAACTTCAAATTCCAAAATAGCAAGCATTTTATTTATACATATATATACTTGATAATTTTTCAAATAATAAAGTTCATTTAAGATTCCAAGAGTCATTTTGTTGGTGAAATCACCAATACACTTTAAAGATATTTCAAAAAAATCTATTTTTCAAATTAGTCATACTATTAATGTCTATAGAGACTCAGTTTAATCCAAAGTGTGAGACGGTCATTTGGGATCATTTGTTGTCTTTCATATGCTATCATAAAACAGATTATCTCATGACCCCAATGTGAAACTTCAAAAAGTTCACTATTTTTCCATTTCAACCAGAAGTTATTTACTTTACACCTGACTGGTTCTTAACCACAGATTTAGATACTAGCTTTCACATGTTAGGTGCATTTCTTCTCTGGTGAAAATAAACATATCTGAATATTAAAGGAAAATATAAATAATATTATCTTTGCTATGCAAATTAGAAATGCCTTTGGGATAAAACAAGGCCTCCAGGTATTTTAAAATAAGCAGATGCAGAAGTGTATTTCATGTTCAGTTTACTTCCCAACTACTTTAAATGCTATTGATCTCAGCATTGTTTATATATAATTATATCTAGTTCATTTTCCTTTGAAACATTTATTTTTGATGATAACATGAAATTTTACCAAAGGCATTGAAAAGAATAGGGAAGCCTTTATCAATGTTACTGAATGGTCAAAGATTACTGTTGTGGTCTCATGTGAAAATTTTAAACTTACCATAATTGTTTATATTTTCTAATGCTTGAGGTTTTATTTGAACATTTACATGCCTTTTCTTATTTTTTTAAAAAGAAGAAACATTTGTTCATAAGGTAATATTTATTGCTACAAGATAGTTTTCAAAAGTCTAATATATGGTAAAGCACTACAATCCTACTCAATGAGTTTTTGTGATCTCCCCTTTCTACTCGGTTTATATTCTCCTGAGTAACCTTTAAAACTATAAATTTGTTAAAAGAATGAGGATTGCTCAGTGGTATTTCCAGATGACAGAATGATATGCCTGCCATTCATGAGTATAATATAGTTTAGACTTACAGATGGTTTTAAAACTTTTTGGTTTGTTTTACTAATTATAAATTTATTATATAAGCCCCCTAAGACAAAAAGAAAACCTAAATGATAATTCCCAGTGGCAGGACTTGAAAGGCCTACACTTAACTGCTAGAATTCTGGGATAAAATAGCCCACACATACATGAAGATAAGATAATTTAAAGACAAAGACCCTCAAGTAACAATGACTTATTTCACTTGACTTTATGAGTAACTACATCAATTTTATAGATGTTGGATGTATTCCAGCTGGGACCCTCCCATTATAATTCACATTACGTCCAACTGAATAAAGCTCTAGGGCAGACATGGCAAACAGGCTTTCTCACCTGTGCAAAAGCATAGCAGAGGGCTGACTGGAATGCTGTTTTAATTCAGAGCTCAATAGGAAAGAGAGTTGTGAACAATCAGTAAAGACTACTATGACATGGAAGGGGAAGGATGATGACACAACACCCTCCCCTAGGGTAAAATCTTCACTTATCAAACTGTTTAAGCCCTGCTCTTGAACACTGGGTTCCAACAACATCAATTCAATTAACTCTCAAATCCAGTGTCAAAATATAAGATTTAAAAAACATGATCATCTTCCACTACTGGGAAAAAGAATTACAAAGTATTTTTTCTCCTTGTCTCCCTCAAAGCACAACCAAAAACCATGGGCATTATAGGTAAAACAAACATAGGAAAACTCCGAAGGTGGGGTGCCTCCGAAGGTAGGCAGGCTGGCTAGGAATCTTGAAAGAAAGATTGGCTAAGAAACAACACAATGATGAGAAAATGCTGCTTTTCTTTTTGCCTCATATATCCCAGACTTGGAGGGAAAAAAGCCAACAACCTAGTGCAGTATAAATGGTGCAGTAAGTGCAGTAAGAAAAAAGTCCCAGCAAAAGGGAACAGGAAGGGGATAGCCTAATAAAAAAGAAAATATTTACACATTAACCACTCTACCCCAGCCTATCTCCACAAGAAAAAAAAAATAAAGTTGTTCCCACTACCACCCACACTAGCAAAGGCCAAGTGAGGAACCTAGACTTCAATCCTTGCAAAGCTGTAATGAGGCTCCCCACATCCCCTTCCCCACTGGGGTAGTGTCAGAGGTGGCTAGTAGAGAGTCAGAACCAATGAGACAGACTGGGACCTGGGACCCTTTGCTGGGACCTGGGGCCCTTTGCTGCAATGCTGCAATGCTTGCACCCGGACACACCTCTCCTCGAGCAACAAAATACAAAGAAACTGTATGGGACTAAAAATCACTGCGTACATGCGCAGTTGGGACAAATTCTGGACCCAAAAGATACAGAGACCAAAAAAAACCCAACTGCTACTGTTGAAGAGCCTGGAGCAAAAGCAGGCTCCCGGCCCAGGGAGCGAGCAAACAAGGGAACCTGTTGTTTGTTCTCGCTCCCCCCTGCTGCAGCAGGAGCTCCAATAAAGCCTTGCCTGAATTTCTTGTCTGGCCTCTAGTCAATTCTATCGATTGGGGAAGGCCAAGAACCCTCGTCAGTAACACCCCCTCCCAGCAGTAACAAGGCTCCCCTCCTCCCATGTCTCAGTGGAGGTCACATGAGGAACGGTAAAGAGGTACCACTGCTCCTCCCAGCTAGGGTATATCAGTGGAGGCCTAGTAGAGAGCAGTAACTCCCAAGCCAACCTAGCAGTAATGAGAACCCTTCCCCACTCCTCAAGTGTCAACAGGAATCAAGAAAGGAACCTGAACTTCTAACCTCTCCTGGCAGTAAAAGAGAAGCACCACTTCTTCCCCTGATGGGGTGGTTTCAGAGAAAGCCAGCTTAAACAGAAGGTTTAAATAAGACGCACAGCCCATCATACCCGAATGTCTAGTTGCAATAAAAAATCACTCATCATACCAAGAACCAGGAATATATAAAACTGAATAAAAACAATCAATAAAAGCTAAAACCAAAATGACAGAAATGTTAGAATTATATGACAATTTTAAAGCAGCCATCATAAAAATGCTTTAACAAGCAGTTATAAAGACACAAGAAACAAACTAGAAGCCTCAGCAAAGAAGTAGAAAGTCTCAGCAAAGAAATGGAAAATACAAAGAAGAACCAAATAAGGGACTTCCCTGGTGGCGCAGTGGTTAAGAATCCGCCTGCCAATTCAGGGACATGGGTTTGATCCCTGGTCCAGGAAGATCCCACATGCCGCGGAACAACTAAGCCCATGCACCCCAACAACTGAACCTGTGCTCTAGAGCCTGAGAGCCACAACTACTGAGCCCACGTGTTACGACTACTGAAGCCCGTGTGCCTAGAGCCTGTGCTCCATGACAAGAGAAGCCACCACAATAAGAAACCCATGCATCACAACAAAGAGTAGCCCCTGCTCACCACAACTAGAGAAAGCCTGTGCGCAGCAACAAAGACCCAACGCAGCCAAAAATAAATTAACTTTTTTTTTAAAAAAGGAAGAACCAAATAAAAATTTTAGAAGTGAAAAGTACAAGAACCAAAATAAACAACTCAATGGATGGGCTCAATAACTTTCTGTAGAAAACAGAGTAAGAATCAGTGAACCAGAAGAGAGTACAATAGAAATAAGACTACTGGTCCTCACTTCTGCTGAACACATTAACTTTTTCTCCATAAAAATTTCTAGAAATCCTCCAACAAACCATAACTATTTAATCTTTTCAGGGACTTCCTTGTTGGTCCAGTGGTAAAGAATGCACCTTCCAATGCAGAGGACGTGGGTTCGATCCCTGGTCGTGGAGCTAATAACCCACATGCTGCAGGGCAACTAAGTCCGTGCGCCACATCTACCGAGCTCGCGCACCTCAATGAAAGAGTCCACATGCCACAAACTACAGAGCCCATGCGCTCTGGAACCCGCACACCACAACTGCAGAGCTCACGCACCTTGGAGCTCATGCACCACAACTAGAGAGAGAAAACCCAGAGGCCACAACTAGAGAGAAGCCCACAAGCTGCAACTAAGACCCAATGCAGCCAAAAAATGAAGGAAGGGAGGGAGAGAGGGAGGGAAAGAGGGAGCGAAAGAGGGAGGGAGGGAGAGAGGAAATATTTTTTTTAAAGTCTTTTTAAAATTCTAGAAGTTTCCCCCACACGTTTTGAAAGGTTATTCCCTAAACTGTATGACACCAAAGACAGAACATCAGCAAAAACCAGTAAGATATTGATAATGTTGGAGGCTTTAATGTAAAGACTTGTTACATCAAATACTTTATTGAGGCTAAGTATGTACATTTATAACTAGACTTGGCAATAAATGCACTAAAATCCCTAGAGGTTTATGTATGACATACTATGCATTTTATTACATTCAGACTTTTCTAAATAAAATTCTTCATTTTTAAGTTTTAAAAGTTTAGCCAATTTTAGAATGATACCCAGAAAATAAAAAGAACAGTGAATACACTACTGTATATAAAATAGATAACCAACCAGGACCTACTATATAGCACAGGAACTATACTCAATATTTTACAATAACCTATAAGGAAAAAGAATATGATAAAGAATAGATATATATACACATATATAACTGAATCACTTGCTGTACACCTGAAACTAACACAAAACTGTAAATCAACTATATTTCAATAAAATTAAATTAAATTAAATTAAAAGAACAGTGCATAAAAAAATTTAGGCTTTCATTTCTGTTATAATTATGAAAAATATATAATTTAAAGTCAGTAAACAACACAAATATTTGCAATTATTTTATTTGAGTACTTTGTAACACTCTAGCTAACACCCATAGTATATTTTTTTCACTTGGGATTCTTAAAATACCCATAGATTTCTTGACCAACTGGCATAGTGAATGATAGCAATGAAAACTATCCTTAATCATCTCCAACCAGGAATCCAAATTAGAGAAGAAATCAAGAAAAAAGTAGTTCAACATGCATTTTAGAAAATGTTAAAATAATAACTGCTGTTTCAAAATTTTCAAAAGTAAAAGAATCAAGTTTTTAAAATAAAGCAACCCTAAGATCTCAATGGCTTAACACACATCTACACACAGTTACTTCTGTCTCACGTCAGTCTGATACAACTTAGAAAAGGATTCAAGAAGGAGAGTGCTCTGCTCTACTGAGCCACTCAGAGACCCAGGCTTCCTGCATCTTTTGGGTATGCTGAATCCTTAAAATCCTTTCCACTCAACTGGCAGATGAGACAAGACAGCTGGTAGAAGAGTGCCTGACCTAAAAAGTGCTTATCATGTGCCAGGCCTAAAGGTGGTACAGGCATACCTCAGAGATATTACAGGTTTGGTTCCAACACTACAATAAAGCAAACATCACAATAAAGTAAGTCACAGATTTTTTTTTTGGTTTCCCAGTGCATATAAAAGTTTTGTTTACACTATACTGTAGTCTATTAAGTGTGCATTGTCAAAAAATGTACATACCTTAATTTAACAATACTTTATTGCTAAAAATGCTAAAAAAGCTTTCGATGAGTTGCTTTTTGCTGGTGGAGGGTCTTGCCTCGATGCTGGTGGCTGCTGACTGATCAGGGTGGTGGTGGCTGAAGGCTGGGTGGCCGTGGCAATTTCTTAACATAAGACGACAATGAAGTTTGCTGCATGGATTGACTCTTCCTTTCAGGAAAGATTTCTCTGCAGCATGCAATGCTAATTGACAGCATTTTACCCACACGAGAACTTCTTTCAAAATTGGAGTCAATCCTCTCAAACGCTGCTGCTGCTTTATCACCTAAATTTATGCAATATTCTAAATTATTTGTTGTCATTTCAACAATCTTCAAATCATCTTTACCAGGAGTAGATCTCACCTCAAGAAACCACTTTCTTTGCTTATCCATAAAAAGTAACTTCTCATGTTAAAGTTTTATCATGAGATTGCAGCAATTCAAGCACATCTTCAGGCTCTACTTCTAATTCTAGTTCTCTTGCTATTTCCCCCACATCTGCAGGTATTTCCTCCACTGAAGTCTTGAAGCCCTCAAAGTCACCCATGAGGGATGGAACAACTTCTTCCAAACTCCTGTTAATGTTGATACTTAGACGTCTTCCCATGAATCTCAAATGTTCTTAATGCCATCTAGTATGGTGAATCCTTTCCAAAAGTTTTTCAATTTATCCAGATCCATTACAGGAATCATTATCCATGGCAGCTATAGCCTTACAAAATGTATTTCTTAAATAATAAGACTTGAAAGTCAAAATTACTCCTAGTGGGCTTCAGAATGAATGTTGTGTTAGCAGGCATGAAAACAACAATAACATTGTACATCTCCATCAGAGCTCTTGGGTGACTAGGTGCAATGTCATTGAGCAGTAATATTTTGAAAGGAATCTTTTTGTCTGAGCACCTGGTCTCAACGGTGGGCTTAAAATACTTAGTAAACCATGGTATAGGCAGATGTGCTATCATCCAGGCTTTGTTGTTCCATTCATAGAGTACAGGCGGAGTAGATTTAGCATAATTCTTAAGGGCCCTAGGATTTTTGGAATGGTAAAGGAGTACTGGCTTCAAATTAAAGTCACCAGCTACATTAGCCCCTAACAAGAGTCAGCATGTCCTTTGAAGCTTTGATGCCAAGCTGTTGACTTCCCCTCTCCAGCTATGAAAGTCCTAGATGGCATCTTCTTCCAGTAGAAGGCTATTTCATCCACACTGAAAATCTCTTGTTTAGTGTAGCCAGCTTCATTAAAGATCTTAGCTAGACCTTCTATAACTTGCTGCAGCTTCTACATCAGCACTTGCTGCTTCACCTTGCACTTGTATGTTCTGGGGTTGGCTTCTTCACTTAAACCTCATGAACCAACCACTGCTAGCTTCAAACTTTTCTCCTGCAGCTTCCTCACTTCTCTCCTGCAGCTTCCTCACCTCTCTCAGCATTCACAGAATAGAAGAGAGTTAGGACCTTGCTCTGGATTAGATTTTGGCCTAAGGGAATGTTGTGGCTGGTTGGATCTTCTATCCAAACCACTAAAACTTTCTGCATATCAGCAATAAGGCTGTTTCACTTTCTTATCATTCATACGTTCACTGGAGTAGCACTTTTAATTGATTTCAAGAATTCTGCTTTCACAAGTTGGCTAACAGGCACAAGAGGTCTAGTGTTAGGCCTTTTTCGGCTTTCAACGTGTCTTCCTCACTAAGCTTATCATTTCTAGCTTTTGATTTAAAGTGAGAGAATTGAAACTCCTCCTTTCACTTAAACAGAGGCCACTGTAGGGTTATTAATTGGCCTAATTTCAATATTGCTGTATCTCACAGAATACGGAGGCCCAAGGAGAAGGAGAGAGGTTCAGGAACTGCCAGTCCAAGGAGGAGTCAGAACACACACAACACTTATCAATTACATTCACCATCTTACATGGGCACAGTCTGTGGCATCCCAAAACAATTATAATAGTAACATCTAAGATCACTGATCACAGATCACCATAACAAATATGGGCAAATGCTATTGTCAAAATATTGCCAATAGACTTGCTGTACACACGGTTGCCACAAACCTTCAATTTGTAAAAAATGCAATATCTGGGCTTCCCTGGTGGCACAGTGGTTGAGAGTCCACCTGCCGATGCAGGGGACACAAGTTCGTGCCCCGGTCCGGGAAGATCCCACATGCCGCGGAGCAGCTGGGCCCGTGAGCCATGGCCGCTAAGCCTGTGCGTCGGGAGCCTGTGCTCCGCAGCGGGAGAGGCCACAACAGTGAGAGGCCCGCGTACAGCAAAAAAAAAAAAAAATGCAATATCTGCAAAGTGCAATAAAACAAGATATGCCTATATACATTTCTACTCAGAATCCATTCACCAGAACTCAAGTCACAATATCATACCTAAAGGCAAGGGGAACTAGGAAATATAGTCTAGCTGGATGCCCAGAAAAAAGATTACAGATGCTGGTTAGCACTAGCAGTCTCTTCCACAACAGTATCAGAACTTTATTAGAAGTCTGAAGAAATGATAAAATTATATTTGAAATATTTTTAACACAGTTTGATATTCCTTATATTGCAGACATAAGTATGGTTTGGCTACAAGATTGTAAGCACCAACAGGATATATTTGCCTTGTTCATCATTGTATTCACAGTGCCTGGTACAGTGCAGGGCCCCTCCTAAACATTCAATAAATATGTGATGTTAAACCAGTCAATCAATCAAAAAAAGAAACCATGTTAAAATTCTAATATTCAGTGTCCACTAATTAGCAACTTTCTACGTAACAGTGAAGTGGAAACACTATATTTGTATATAAAGAAAATAAGATCTGACTTTCAGCATAACGAACTATAAGGAGTGACAAAGCATTTTAAGTTTTACTCTTTAAAGTCCGAAGGGGTATTTTAGGCTCCCCCCAGAAATACAAAAATGGCCTAGTCTTTTTTCCTTCTAATAAAAGCATAAATTTGAGTTTCTAAACAGTTTAATTTTTAGTTTCAAGTCATATACCTAGAGCCAGAGCCAATTTCAGTGATTCAAAAGAATGTACCAGGAATTATCTGAAGCAATCAAAAGATATCCTGGATATTTACGAGACTGCCATTATACTCAGTTTTAGGATTACTCAAGATTCCAAATCTATTCAAAGTAAATGTAAAAAACAGTTGCCAGACTATGAGCGATGAACAAAATTTCCTGCCCTAGTAGTTTGTGGCTGAAACTGACCTGGTCTTCTGGTAAAACTATTGCCCTCACTAAAACCAACACAAAACCTCAGAATTGATTACCCCGCCCTACCACACCTCCTGTCCCCAGTCATAATCCTTATTCAATAAGGCTTTAAACCTCTCAGGTTTCAAATAAAGAAGCCAAAACAGGAAAAAGATAGGTCTTTATAACAAATGGTATATAAAGTATAACAAAATAAATATTGTGGTTAATAAATGCTGCTTAATATAGGATATTTATTCAACAAGTAACTTAAGAGTTTTCAAAATAATAAAAGGCCTAAGGGATTCCCTGGTGGCGCAGTGGTTGGGAGTCCGCCTGCCGATGCAGGGGACGCGGGTTTGTGCCCCGGTCTGGGAAGATCCCACATGCCGCGGAGCGGCTAGGCCCGTGAGCCATGGCTGCTGAGCCTGCGCGTACGGAGCCTGTGCTCCGCAACGGGAGAGGCCACAACAGTGAGAGGCCCGCGTACTGCAAAAAATAAAAATAAAAGGCCTAAAAATCTGCTATGCTTATACAGTTTTAAAATTAATATATCAGCACATTCAGAAACAGAATGGCAACATATTTTTATATATTTTTATCCAAGTTATAAATGTTACTTTTTCAAACATGGTAATAGGACATAACAAAAAAACAGTACTTATTACCACCCATAAATGTCCTCCTTAAGTCATATATCTTTATAGTATTTCTTTTTGTTGTTAAAATTCCTTTAATAAGATGAGGAACTGTTTATTTCTCGTGTATTTTATTTTATTTTTTTCCCCAGGAGGAAAATACTTTTATTATTACCATTTTACAGATGTGACAAAACTGAGACACAAAGAGATTAAATAACTTGCCATAGATCACACAGCTCGTAGGTGGTAGTCTACTTTTTCTTTTTACTTAGTTTTTATTGGAGTATAGTTGCTTTACAATGTTGTATTAGTTTCTGCTGTACAGCAAAGTGCATTTGCTATATGTACACATATATCCCCTCTTTTCTGGATTTCCTTTCCATTTAGGTCACCACAGAGCACTGAGTAGAGTTTCCTGTGCACCTATTGTGCTATACAGTAAGTTCTCATTAGTTTTCTATTTTATACATAGTAGGGTATATATGTCAATCCCAATCTCCCAGTTCATCCCACCCACCCCCTTCCTCCCTTGGTATCCACACATTTGTTCTCTACATCTGTGTCTCTATTTCTGCTTTACAAGTAAGTTCATCTGTATCATTTTTCTAGATTCCACATATAGGTGATATTATACAATATTTGTTTTTCTCTTTCCAACTTACTTCATTCTGTATGACAGTCTCTAGGGCCAACCCACATCTCTGCAAATGGCACACTTTCATTCCTTTTTATGGCTGAGTAATATCCCACTGTACATATGTACCACATCTTCTTTATCCATTCCTCTGTTGATGGACATTTAGGTTGCTTCTATGACCTGGCTATTGTAAATAGTGCTGCAATGAACATTGGGGTGAGTCTATCTTTTTGAATTATGGTTTTCTTTGGGTATATGCACAGGAGTGGGACTGCTGGGTCATATGGTAGTTCTACTTTTAGTTTTCTAAGGAACCTCCATACTGTTTTCCATAGTACCTGTATCAATTTACATTCCCACCAACAGTGTAAGAGGGTTCTCTTTTCTCAACATCCTGCCCAGCATTTATTGTTTGTAGATTTTTTGATGATGGCCATTCTGACCAGTGTGAGGTGATACCTCATTGTAGTTTTGATTTGCATTTCTCTAAAAATTAGTGACGTTGAGCATCTTTCCATGTGTTTGTTGGCCATCTGTATGTCTCCTTTGGAGAAATGTCTATGTAGTTCTTCCACCCATTTTTTTTCTTATTTATTTGGCTGTGCCAGGTTTTAGTTGCGGCACACAGGATCTTCATTGTGGCATGCAGAATCATTAGTTGCAGCATGCAGGATCTTTAATTGCAGCATGTAGGATCTTTAGTTGCAGCATGCAGGCTCTTTTAGTTGCAGCATGTGGGATCTAGTTCCCCGACCAGGGATTGAACCTGGGCCCCTGCATTAGGAGCACGGAGCCTTAACCACTGGACCACCAGGGAAGTCCCTTTCTGCCCATTTTTTGATTAGGCTGTTTGGTTTTTTTTTGATATTGAGCTGCATGAGCTGTTGGTATATTTTGGAGATTAATCCCTTGTCAGTTGCTTCATTTGCAAATGTTTCTCCCATTCTGAGGGTTGTCTTTTCGTCTTATTTGTGGTTTCCTTCTCCTCATGTATTTTATATCAGTATTTTTTCTACTGCAGTAGTAAAATGTAACATGAAATCTACCCTCTTAAATTGTAAGTGCACAGGGCTTCCCTGGCGGCGCAGTGGTTTAGAGTCCGTCTGCCGATGCGGGGGACACGGGTTCGTGCCCCGGTCTGGGAAGATCCCACATGCCGCGGAGCGGCTGGGCCCGTGAGCCATGGCTGCTGAGCCTGCACGTCCAGAGCCTGTGCTCCACAACGGGAGAGGCCACAACAGTGAGAGGCCCGCGTACCGCAAAAAAAAAAAGTTGTAAGTGCACAATACTGTATTGTTAACTACAGGCACAATATTGTACAGGAGATTTCTAGAACTTATTCACCTTGCATAACTGAAGCTTAATACCAATTGACTAAGTCCCCCCAACTTCTGCCTCTCCAACAGACCCTGAAAAAAAAAAAAAGCAGCTCTACTCTTTGTTTCTATGAGTTTGACTATTCCTGATACTTCACGTAAGTGGAGTCATGCAGTATTTGTCTTTCTGTTACTATCTTATTTTACTAAGCATAATGTCCTCCAGATTCATCCACGTTCTTATTGCAGGATTTCCTTCTGTTTTAAGGCTTAATCATATTCTATTGCATGTATATAAATACACACACACACACACACACACACAAAATCACATTTTATCTATTCATCCATCAATGAACATTTATGTTGTTTCCAGATCCTGGCTATTGTGAATAATGCTGCAATGAACATGAAAGTGCAGATATCTCTTTGAGATCATGCTTTTGTTTCCTTTGGATATATACCCAGAAGTGGGACTGCTGGGTCACATGTTAGTTCTATTTCTAATTTTTTCAGAAATTTTTTCAAAGAAATCATTTCCAAGACCAATGCCATGAAGCTTTCCCTTATGTCTTCTTCCAGAGGTTTTACAGTTTCAGGTCTTAAATTTAAATCTTTAATTCATTTTGTGTTGAAGTATAATGCCTCCACCTTTGTTCTTCCTGCTCAAGATTGCTTTGGATAGCCAGTCTTTTTTGGTTCCACATGAATTTTAGGATTGTTTTATTACTGTGAAAAATGCCATTGGGATTTTGATAGGGACTGCATTAAATCTGTAGATTGCTATGCGTAGTACAGACATTCTAACAATATTTAGCTTTCTAAACTATGAACAATCTATGAACACAAGATGTCTTTCCATTTATTTGCGTCTTTTAAATTTTTCATTGATGTTTCAGTGTACAAGTCGTTTACCTCTTTTGTTAATTTTATTCCTAAGTTACTCTTTTTGACAATATTGTAAGGATATTGAAAGGATAGTTGATTTCTTTTTAGGATAGTTTTTTGTTAGTGTATAGAAATGCAACTGATTTTTGTATATTGATTTTATATACTGCAACTCTACTAAGTTTGTTTATTCTAACAGTTTTTCTGTGGAACCTTTAGGGTTTTCTACATATAGATCATGTCAACTCTAGAGACAATTTTCTTCTTTTCCAATTTGATGCCTTTTATTTCTTTTGCTTGCCTAATTCTTCTGGCTAGGAATTCCAATATTGTGTTGAACAGAAATGCAGAGAGTAGGCATCCTTGCCTTGCTCCTGCTCTTAAAGGAAAAGCTGTCAACTTTTCATTATTAAATATTATTTGTTAATTGCGGGATTTTCATATATGGTCTTTATTATGATGAGGTAAATTCCATCTATACCTAGTTTGTTGAGAGATTTTTATCATGAAACATTGAATTTTGTCTAATGCTTTTTCTGTATCAATTGAGATGATCATATAATTTTTATCCTTCATTGCATTTATGTAGTGTACCACATTTATCAATCTGCATAAGTCAAACCATCCTTGCACATCAGGGATAAATTCTACTTGATTGTGGTATATGATCCTTTTAAAGTACTGTTCAATTCAGGCTGCTAGTCTTTTGTTGAAGATTTTTACATCTGTTTTCATCAGAGAGATTGCTCTGCAGTTTTCTTTTCTTATATTGTCCTTTTCTAGCTTTGGTATCAGGGTGATGTTGGTCTCATACAATGAGTTTAGACATGTTTCCACCTCTTCAATTCTTTTGGACGCATTTAAGAAGTTTGGGTGTTAATGCTTCTTTAAATGTTAGGTAAAATCACCAATGAAGCCTCTGCTTCTACAGTTTTCTTTGTTTGATAGTTTTAGATTACTGATTCAATCTCTTTACTCATAGGTTTTTCACATTTTCTATTTCTTCAGAATTCAATCTTGGTAGGTTGTCTGTTTCTAGGAATGTGTACATTTCTTCCTGGTTATCCAATTTGTTGGCATAAATTTGTTCATCATAGTCTCTTACAATTCTTTGTATTTCTGTGGTATCAGTTGTAACGTCACTTCTTTCATTTCTGATTTTATTTGAGACTTTTCTTTTTTTTTCTTAGTCACACTAGCTAAAGGTTTGTCAATTTTGTTGATCTTTTCACAAAAACAGCTCCAAGTGTCACTGATTTTTTTCCAACTCTTAGTTTTTTTGGTTTTTTCCCCTGTTGTTTTTCTGATCTCTACTTTTACTCCTGCTCTATCTTTATTTCTTCCCTTCTGCTAGCCCTGGGCTGTTTACTCTTCTTTTCCAAGTTCCATGGGGTGTAAAGTTAACTAGTTTTTTGAGATCTTTCTTCTTTTTAATGTAGACCTTTATCACTATAAAATTCCTTCTTAGTACTGCTTTTGCTGCATCCCATTTCACTTGTCTCAAGATTTTTTATTTCCCCTGATTTCTTCTTAAGCCATTGGTTGTTCAAGAATGTGTTGTCTAATTTCCACATCTTTGTGTATTTTAGTTTGTTTTCTGTTATTGATTTCTAGCTTCATTCCACTGTCACTGGAAAAGATACCAGATATGATTTCAATTTACTTATATTTGTTAAGACTTGTCTTGTTACCTAACTTGTGATTTATCCTGGAAATGTTCCATGGGCACTTGAGAAGAATGCATATTCTGCTGCTATTGGGTAGATGTTCTGTACATCTCTATTAGTTCCATTTGGTCAATAGTGTTGTTAAAGTCCACTGTGTTCTTACTGATGTTCTGTCTAGATACTCTATCCATTACTAAGAGTGAGGTATTGAAGTCTCCTACTATTATTGTATTGTTACCTATTTCTCTATTCAGATTTGTCAATGTTTCCTTTATATATTTAGGTGCTCTGATGTTAAGGGCATATCTCGTTATAATTATTACATCTTCTGGATAAATTGACTCCTTTGCCATTATATAATGACCTTTTAGTCTCTTATGACAGTTTTGGCTTAAAATCTATTTTGTCTTATATAAGTTCTATTCATTCAGCCACTCTAGGTCTTTTGATTAAAGAGTTTAATGCATTTACATATAAAGTAATTATTGATACATAAGGACTTAATATTGTCATTTTTTTAAATTGTCTTCTGTTTTGCAACTCTTTTCTCCCCCTTTTCTTCTCTTGATATCTTCCTTTGTAATTGTTGATTTTTTGTAGTGATATTCTTTAATTCCTTTCCCTTTTTCTTTTGTGTGTCTTCTATAGGTATTTGCTTTGTGATGATCAGGAGGCTAACATAAAACAACTTAAGGGACTTCCCTGGTGGCACAGTGGTTAAGAATCCACCTGCCGGGCTTCCCTGGTGGCGCAGTGGTTGGGAGTCTGCCTGCCGATGCAGGGGACACGGGTTCGTGTCCCGGTCCGGGAAGATCCCACATGCCGTGGAGCGGCTGGGCCCGTGAGCCATGGCCACTGAGCCTGCGCGTCCGGAGCCTGTGCTCCACAACAGAGGAGGCCACAACAGTGAGAGGCCTGTGTACTGCAAAAAAAAAAAAAAAAAAGAATCTACCTGCCAAGGCAGGAGACATGGGTTCATGCCCTGGTCCCAGAAGATCCTACATGCCGTGGAGCAGCTATGCCCATGCACCACAACTACTGAGCCTGTGCTCTAAAGCCCACAAGCTACAACTACTGAGCCTGTGTGCCACAACTACTGAAGCCCACATGCCTAGAGCCTGTGCTCCACAACAGGAGAAGCCACTACAATGAGAAGCCCGCGCACTGCAACAAAGAGCAGCCCCTGCTCGCTGCAACTAGAGAAAGCCCGCGTGCAGCAACGAAGACTCAACGCAGCCAATAAATAAATAAATAAATAATTTAAAAAAAAACCTTAAGTTATAACACTCTATTAAAAGCTCATAACAACTTAAACTTCAATCACATACAGAAACTACATTTACTTCACCTCATAAACACTCTATGTCACTGAGGTCACAATTTGTTTTTTTTTTTAATATTGTATATCCATAAACATATTTCTGCAGTTATAGTTATTCTCAAGGCTTGTCTTTTAACTTATATTCTAGAATTAAAAGTGATTTATATACTACCATTATGGTATTAGACTATTCTCTATTTGTCCATATATTTACCTTAGCAGTGAATTTTATACTATTACATGCTTTGTGTTGCTGTTCAGTATCCTTTTGATTCAACTTGAAAAATTACCTTTAGCATTTTTTGTAAGGCAGTTCTACTGGTGATGTATTAATTGCCTTAGCTTCTATCTGGGAAAGTCTTTATGTCTCTGTCACTTGTGAAGGACAGTTTTGCCAGGCACAGTGTCCTTGGTTGGCAGGCTTTTTTCTTTCCAAATTTTGAATACATCACCCCACAACCGTTTGGCCTGTAAGGTTTCTGCTGAGAAATCTGCTTATAGTCTTATGGGGACTCCTTTGTATATGACCAGTCACTTTTCTCTTGTTGCTTTCAAAATTCTCTGTCTTTGACTTCTGAGAATCTGATCATACAGCTGGACTTCAGTATCCATGGGGGATTGGTTTCAGGAGCCCCCATGTATACCAAAATCCACAGATACTCAAGTCCCTTATATAACATGGCATAGTATAGTAGACCCTCCATATCTCCAGGTCTCACGTCTGTGGATTCAACTAACAATGGATGGAAATTTTGATCTGTAGTAGGTTGAATCCATGGGGAAAAACACTGCAACTACAAAAAACTAACTACAAAAGCTATTTATTGAAAAAAATCCAGGTATAAGTGGACCTGCACAGTTCAAACCCAGTTGTTGAACGGTCAACTGTTCTTTGCGTAGAATTTTTTAGATTCATTCTTTTAGGGATCCTTTGAGCTTCAACAATCTGGATGTCCATTTCCCTACCCAGATTTGGGAAGTTTTAGCCCATTATTTCGTTAATAAGTTTTCTACACCTTTCTTTCTTTTGCTTCTGGGACTCCCATAATGCTTATTAATCACTAATGTTGGTCCATAAGTCTCTTAGGCTCTCTTTACTCTTTTTTAATTCTTTTTTTCTTTCTGCTCCTCTGACTGGCTAATTTCAAATGACTTGTCTTAGAATTTGTTGACTTTTCCATCTGCTTGATCAGATATGCTACTGAATTCCTTAACTGAATTTTTCAGTTGTTATTGTATTCTTCAGCTCCAAAATTTGTTCAGCGGCTTTTTATAGTAATTTTTTGTTGGTATTTTCATTTTTTTCTCATGTATCATTTTCTTGATTTCCTTTGGTTGTCTGTGTTCTCAGGTAACTCAGTAAGCTTCCTAAAGATGATTACTTTGAAATTGTCAAGCAATTCAAAAATGTCCATTTCTTTAGGGTAAGTTACTAGAGATTTATTTTATTCCTTTGATTGTTTAATGTTTCCCTGATTCTTCCCGTTCCTCGTAGATCTGTGTTGGTATCTGTGCATTTGAAGAAACAGCCACCTCTCTCCCAGGCATTATGAACTGGCTTTGACAAGGAAAGATCTTCGGCAATAAGCCCAGCTGAGATTCAGGGAGCCTCTCAAACAGCAAGAACCCATCCCTTTTCCCTTATTTTTAGCTGCCCCCACAAAGGTATGCCAGTTTCATTAGCGGCCCTGCTCAGATGAACAGGTAGCACACTGAAAGGCCAGGAATGCTCCACTCCTCTCCCTCCCTTCTGGAGGAGAAGCCTCAGTTTCTGTGCCTTCTCCTAATCCCAAAAAGCTGTGCCAGGCAACAGCAAGCTGCCTGCTGTCTTCCTTTGTTCTTAGCTGTCCCAGGTACCTGAACTATACTGAATCCATCAGCACTCTGAGTGAGATGAGACAAAATCTCAGCCCCTCAGGCAGTGCATCAAAAGGCCAACAACATTTGATGGAGATTCCACTCTCTTTTCCCCACCTCCATCTACCACAAGGAAGAAGTAGTAGGCTAAGGCAACCTTCTCTTGGTGCTGAGCTGTGCCTGCTTGGAGGAGGGACTGATGCAGGTAAAATGAAATTGCTCTCCTTACCTGTTTCAGTGTGGCATTCTTGGCTTTGTGCTCATTCTGGGTACTGCAACTTAACTGGAATCTAGACTTCTCATAAAGGTATTCTGATCTGTGTATCATTGAGTCAGCATTTCTGTGGGGGAACGAAGGGTGGGACTTTCTATTCACCATCTTGCTGATGTCACTTCTCCCTTATACTATTTTTTGAATTTTTAATTTGAGACAATCTTTTTACTTCTTACACACCTCCTCCCAATATAGATTTCACTTGAATCCAATGAAGAGAGATTTAAGCATACTTTATTTTCTGTGTGTGTGACAGAGCTTATATCCCTTACTATCTGAACTTTTGCTACTTGCTATCTAAAATACAGTAACCAAAAGATTTCAATAACCTAGTAGTCTCACTATCCAAGTTTTCATTATCTATACTCAGGAAGTGAAGATTTGGATAGCAAGAAATAATTATATGTATTTTACTGATTCCCAGCCTCTCATCAAACAGGAGAGGTGCTGTCCTCATCATGCAGTGATGAGGGTCATTCTCCCAGAGTAAGACATATGCAGCCTTGCCAGACTGCTGTATACAGCCCCAGAGTGAAGAGAACAATGCAGTACCTGCACATTTACCAGGCATCCCCTCTCTGTGAATTTCCCCCAAAGAAGACTACTCAAGCACCTCTAGGGGGGCATTCTGACTTATCCTTATATATGCCACTTTTTGGTTCCATCAATACTAATTGTTTATATTACTTCTATACATAATAATTATTGTTCACAGCTGAGCAATATAGTGTACTATGATTATATTTCCTTTCATATATAACTGTTTGTTTCTTCTGGAATTAAGAAATGTGTCACTCTGCTATCAGTGACCTCAGCATTTGGTTGACTGAATTAATGTCACTGTGAAGATATATATGCCATCTCATTGTAGAATTCATCACTTACTGCCAACTGTTAAAGGCAAGCAAAAAGTTTGTACATTTTTACTTTTAGGTTCCATTAGGCCTTTAATAGCCTTATTCTCCTTCTTTCCTTCCATTATTAAACACACACCCACTAAGAGAAAAAGCAACTCATGCTGAACTTTCAGGCCCTTGAATTGTGTGTGGATCACAAAGTAAAATCAGTACAGACCACGTCTCTAATCTGCAATATAAAAGGTAGATGCAATAACTGAGAAATGAAAACGAACAGGACATTGAGGAATTTTTTTTTAAAGGGACTCTCCAGAACAGAAAAATCTCAAGGGACTGAGGCTCACATTCCTCTCACAATCAATATGGAATCACATTTGAAATCCTACCAGGAGGTGATGATTTAGTGGTTAACTAATGAAATGGAGAGAAGTGTTAAAACTCTTCTTCCCTTTTAAAAAACTAAAAATTGTGTCACTTTTTTATTTGCTCAGTTTTTTAACTTACATTTTAACTCTTTCCAGAATTCTCAAAAAGAAATGTAAAATACCTTTCTATATTATTGACCTATACTTTTTTTTTTTTTTTACCTATATGGTCAAAAGCATTTCAATCTGGAAACTCATGTCCCTTGAGTCTGAAAATGTTCTTGAATGACTTCTTTACGAATTTCCATTTCTCTGTTCTCTACTTCTGAAATTCCTAATAATCACTGTTAGAGTACCTAGATTGCTTCTCTAATGTCCTTTTCTTTTTGCTCCTCTTTGTTCTAATTTTTGGAAAACTTACTCAATTTTTTATTTCTCCACCCCACCCAACCCCCTGCCCCCAGTTACTTCTTTATTTTGACAATCATATTTAACTTCCATGTGCTCTTTCTCATTCTTTGACTCCTGGTCATGTTTCATACAGGCAAAATCTCTTACTGCCTTATGATATTTCTTGTATTTATTATATTTATTATATGACATTTATTATAGTTTGTTTTCTTCAGCATTACCTCTGTCTCTTATGAGCTCCATTTTTGTTACTTTTGGTTTTTTGTCTTCCATGTGGGGGTTTTCCTCAAATGTATTAAGATCCTTTGTTGTCCATTCATATATAAAAATGTGGCACTAAAAAGATTGTTGGTAGTTTTCTTGACCTGGGGGAGGCACAGCTTGCCAACACATCTTCTCTATAGGTACCTGAATAGGGGACCTGCATTTTGTTAGGAGACCGTTAAATATTCTTATATCTCTGTTCTTTCTCTAAGTCTACTCATTTTCTCCAGACATGAATTTTTAAGGCTTCTGCCTGGATAGGACAATGAACAGCTTCCAGCAATCTCGGAGCTGAACGATTCATTGAGTACTCATTGTTCAGAAGAATGGGCTTTCATTTATTTGCTCAGTTTTCAACATAAACCTAAGCCCTGTACCTTAATATGCTGATGTCCTTAAGTGCAGAGACTACTACTTTCTATTTTGGAATAAAGCTCTTGCCGCCTACCTTGACAAGAGGAGGACTAGAGAGTGTATATATATTCTTTATAAAGACTTTAATTCAATTTTCATATTTTCCAGCATCACCATCCCTCACTCCAACGATCAGAGGTCAGAGGTGTCACCCATTCCTAAGACTTTCTAGATATTGTAGATTTCAGTTTTCTCCATTTTGCTTAGACAGTTAGCACTTATAAATTTATTTTTTATCATTCAAAAATTTACTAACATATCTTGCCCATTATCTTTTCCCCTGTTCTCTTTATCCATAGGCACTTATATATTTTTGAAAATCCTTTACAGTCATTTTAGTGAGATTCTGGGAGGAAGCAGAGATAAATACTTATCCTCAAGGCATCATATTTACTCAAGTTCCTGCTGTCACAGTTTCAAATTTCCTTTTTACATATTCTAATGATGTGATGTTCTCTCTTTGATAATATGTGATTCAATGTTCAAGTTAATTATTTTTTTAAAAAGTAACTTTAAAAATGTTCTACGAATCTATACTTTCAGTCCAGTAGAGGTTAAAGATCTAAGTAAAATTATGGACCATCACAAATACTAATGTCAAACCCCAAACTTGGTCTTGTGTTTATTAAATTAAACCTAACAAACGTTTTATGTGAAAAAATTAAGGATCCTTTCAATAAATCAACATTACTTTTGAAAATACATTTACTGAATCATGCAGTTAATTCACTGGATGCAATGAACAAAACAAATTTGCGGACTTTCTTAGACTATATCCTAACATTAACTCCTTAACGTACAAATACACTTATTTATTCTTACGTTCAAGACATTAGTTTCGGCCACCTTGTATTTTAATATCATTCACTCACTTGCTCACTCATTCATTTATTCAGTGTGTTTGTGTACTAATTCAAGGACTGTGCTAAGCACTATGAAAAACATGTATAATATGGTCCTATTCTCACAATCTGCAACAGGAAAGTCAAAAGACTGACATATATAAGTAATTACACTGAAATATAAATGGTGTGAAAGCAGTATTCAAGAAGCTACAGGGGCTTCCCTGGCAGCCCAGTGGTTAAGATTTGGCCTTCCAATGCAAGGCGTGTGGGTTCAATCCCTGGCTAGGGAGCTAAGAACCCACACACCTCGTAGCCAAAACACCAAAACATAAAACAGAAGCAATATTGTAAAAAATTCAATAAAGACTTTAAAAATGGTCGATATCAAAATTTTAAATCTTTAAAAAAAAACAAAAAAATAAGCTATAGATCCACATGAGTAGAAGACGTGTCTGTATATGACCTTCTTAATGATATTTAATCAGTCACAAGAACACAATTAACATAAACTTAAACACAATTTATTATGCTCCTATCTCCGGAATAATTTCTGAAAATGGGGAGAAAGAGAGTATAATTATCATGATAGTCAAACAAATGCATTAGTACTAATTCTCAAGATATAACCCAAACCAGCAATCCATGTAAGAATGTAGTTAACATTCTCTGACCCAATTTCAAATCAATAAGTGAGAAAAGTCATTCAATCCACTGAAACCAAAGTGAAAAACACAACTGTAACCCATGCAACTAGAAATGTTTCTAGTAGACTCACTTAAAATCATTGCTCTATGTCCTGTGATCCATAGGCTGTCCTTCCCACCAAACAACCTCCCTTGATCCATCCTCAGGTGCAGTAAAAAGTCAGTCAAATTCAGCAACTCAGGGAAACATCCAACTACAATAGGAATTAGTTAAATCACCAAAAACAGACCTAAAGCTCATAATTTTATGAAACCCACCCATAAATTCTTTCTCTACCAATAAAGTATGGAAAGGGGGAAAGCCTCTTTCTAGTATTCTTAGCTACATTATTTGCAAAACTTTAAACTTCTTTTTAAATATCATGTATACTTTATTTTTTTAACATCTTTATTGGAATATAATTGTTTTACAATGTTGGGTTAGTTTCTGCTATATAATAAATTTAATCAGCTATATGTATACATATATCCCCATATCCCCCATATCCCCTCCCTCTTGCATCTGCTTCCCACACTACCTATCTCACCCCTCTAGGAAGTCACAAAGCATCGAGCTAATCTCTGAGCAATGCAGCTGCTTCCCATTAACTATATATTTTACATATGGTAGTGTAGGTATGTCAATGCTACTCTTTCACTTCGTCGCAGCTTACCATTCCCCCTCCCTATGTCCTTAAGTCCATTCTCCATGTCTGTGTCTTTATTCCTGTCCTGCCCATAGGTTCTTCAGACCATCTTTTTTTAGATTCCATATATGTTACCATACATTATTCGTTTTTTCTCTTTCTGACTTATGTCTGTATGACAGACTCTAAGTCCATCCAACTACTACAAATAACTCAATTTTGTTTCTTTTTATGGCTGAGTAATATTCCATTGTATATATGTGCCACATCTTCTTTATCCATTCATCTATCGATGGACACTTAGGTTGCTTCCATGTCCTGGCTATTATAAATACAGCTGCAGTGAACATTGTGGTACAGGACTCTTTTTGAATTATGGTTTTCTCAGGGTATAGGCACAGTAGTGGGATTCCTGGGTTGTATGGTAGTTCTTTTTTAGTTTTTTAAGGAAACTCAATACAGTTCTCCCTAGTGGCTGCATCAATTTACATTCTCACCAACAGTGCAAGAGTGTTCCCTTTTCTCCACACCCTCTCCAGCATTTAATGTTTGCAGATTTTTTAATGATGGCCTTTCTGACCGGTGTGAGGTGATACCTCCTTGTACTTTTGATTTGCATTTCTCTAATGATTAGTGATGTGGAGCATCCTTTCAGGTGTTTGTTGGCAATCTGTGTATCTTCTTTGGAGAAATATCTATTTAGGTTTTCTGCCCATTTTCGGGTTGGGTTTTTTTTTGATATTGAGCTGCATGAGCTGCTTGTATATTTTGGAGATTAATCCTTTGTAGGTTGCATAGTTTGCAAATATTTCCTTCCATTCTGAGGGTTGACTTTTTGTATTGTTGATGGTTTCCTTTGTGGTGCAAAAGCTTTTAAGTTACATTAGGTCCCATTTGTTTATTTTTATTTTATTTCCATTTCTCTAGGAGGTGGGCCAAAAAGGATCTTCCTGTGATTTATGTCATAGAGTGTTCTGCCTATGTTTTCCTCTAAGAGTTTTATATGGTCTGGCCTTACATTTAGGTCTTTAAATCCATTTTGAGTTTATTTTTGTGTATGGTGTTAGGGAGTGTTCTAATTTCATTCTTTTACATGTAGCTGGCAAGCAGTCCAAGCACCACTTATTGCAGAGGCTGTCTTTTCTCCACTGTATATTCTTGCCTCCATTATCAAAGATAAGGTGATCATATGTACGTGGGTTTATCTCTGGACTTTCTAGCCTCTTCCATTGATTTATATTTCTGTTTTTGTGCCAATACCATACTGTCTTGTTTACTGTAGCTTTGTAGTACAGTCTGAAGCCCAGAAGCCTGATTCCTTGAGCTACATTTTTCTTTCTCAAGATTTATTTGGCTATTTGGGGTCTTTTGTGTTTCCATACAAATTGTAAAACATGTTGTACTACTTCTGTGAAAAATGCCAGTGGTAGTTTGATATGGATTGCAGTGAATCTGTAGATTTCTCTGGGTAGTATAGTCATTTTCACAATGTTGATTCTTCCAGTCCAAGAACATGGTATATCTCTCCAACTATTTCTATCATCTTTAATTTCTTTCATCAGTGTCTTATAGCTTTCTGCATACAGGTCTTTTGTCTCCTTAGGTAGGTTTATTTCTAGGTATTTTATTCTTTGTGTTACATTGGTAAATGGGACTGTTTCCTTAATTTCTCTTTCAGATTTTTCATCATTAGTGTATAGGAATACAAGAGATTTCTGTGCATTATTTTTGTATCCTGCTACTTTACCAAATTCACTGATTACCTCTAGTAGTTTTCTGGTAGCATCTTTACGTTTCGTTATGTATAGTATCATGTCACCTGCAAACAGTGACAGTTTTACTTCTTTTCCGATTTGGATTCCCTTTATTTCTTTTTCTTCTCTGATTGCTGGGCTAAAACTTCCAAAACTATGTTGACTAACAGGGGTGAGAGTGGGCAACCTTGTCTTGTTCCTGATCTTAAAGGAAATGGTTACTGTTTTTCACCATTGAGAACGATGTTGGCTATGGGTCTGTCATATATGGCTTTTATTATGTTGCAGTAGGTTCCCTCTATGCCTACTTTCTGGAGGGTTTTTATCATAAATGGGTGTTGAATTTTGTCGAAAGCTTTTTCTGTATCTATAGAGATGATCATATGGTTTTTATCCTTCAATTTGTTAATATGGTGTATCACAATGATTGATTTGCATATTGAAGAATCACTGCATTCCTGGGATAAACCCCACGTGATCATGGTGCATGATCCTTTTAATGTGCTGTTGGATTCTGTTTGCTAGTATTTTGTTGAGGATTTTTGCATCTATGCTCATCAGAGGTATTGGCCTGTAGTTTTCTTTTTTCGTGGCATCATTGTCCGGTTTTGGTATCAGGGTGATGGTGGCCTCATAGATTGAATTTGGGAGTGTTCCTCCTTTTGCTATATTTTGGAAGAGTTTGAGAAGGATCGTTGTTAGCTCTTCTCTAAATGTTTCATAGAATTCGCCTGTGAAGTCATCTGGTCCTGGGCTTTTGTTTGTTGGAAGATTTTTAATCACAGTTTCAATTTCAGTGCTTATGATTGGTCTGTTTATATTTTCTATTTCTTCCTGGTTCAGTCTCAGAAGGTTGTGCTTTTCTAAGAATTTGTCCATTTCTTCCAGGTTGTCCATTTTTTTGGTATATAGTTGCTTGTAGTAATCTCCCATGGTCCTTTGTATTTCTGCAATGTCAGTTGTTACTTCTCCTTTTTCATCTCTAATTCTGTTGCTTTGAGTCTTCTCCCTTTTTATGTTGATGAGTCTGGCTAATGGCTTATCAATTTTGTTTATCTTCTCAAAGAACCAGCTTTTAGTTTTATTGATCATTGCTGCAGTTTCCTTCATTTCCTTTTCATTTATTTCTGATGTGATCTTTATGATTCCTTCCTTCTGCGAACTTTGGGGGTTTTTTGTTCTTCTTTCTCTAATTGCTTTAGGTGTAAGGTTAGGTTGTTTTGAGATTTTTCTTGTTTTTTTAGGTAGCATTATATTGCCATAAACTTCCCTCTTAGAACTGCTTTTGCTGCATCCCACAGGTATTGCGTCACGGTGTTTTCATTGCCATTTGTTTCTAGGTATTTCTTGATTTCCTCTTTGATTTCTTCAGTGATCTCTTGCTTATTTAGTAGCGTATTTTTTAGCCTCCATGTGTCTATTTTTTAGTTTTTTTCCTGTAATTGATATCTAGTCTCATAGTGTTGTGGTTGGAAAAAGATACTCGATGAGATTTCAGTTTTCTTAAATTTACCAAAGCTTGATTTGTGACCCAAGGTATGATCTATCCTGGAGAATTTTCCATGAGCACTTGAGAAGAAAGTGTATTCTGTTGGTTTTAGATGGAATGTCCTATAAATATCAATTAAGTCCATCTTGTTTAATGTGTCATTTAAAGCTTGTGTTTCCTTATTTATTTTCATTTTGGATGATCTGTCCATTAAAGAAAGCGGGGTGTTAAAGTCCCCTCCTATGATTGTGTTACTGTCGATTTCCCCTTTTATGGCTGTTAGCATTTGCCTTATGTATTGAGGTGCTCCTATGTTGGGTGCATAAATATTTACAATTGTTATATCTTCTGTTTGGATTGATCTCTTGATCAGTCTGTAGTGTCCTTCTTTGTCTTTTATAATAGTCTTTATTTTAAAGTCTATTTTGTCTGATATGAGAATTGCTATTCCAGCTTTCTTTTGATTTCCATTTGTATAGAATATCTTTTTCCATCCCCTCGGTTTCAGTCTGTATGTGTCCCTAGGTCGGAAGTGGGTCTCTTTTAGACAGCACATATATGGGTCTTGTTTTTGTATACATTCAGCCAGTCTATGTCTTTTGGTTGGAGCATTTAATCCATTTATATTGAAGGTGATTGTCGATATGTATGTTGCTATGACCATTTTCTTAATTGCTTTGGGTTACTGTAGGTCTTTTCCTTCTCTGTGTTCCCTGCCTGGAGAAGTTCCTTTAGCATTTGTTGTAAAGCTGGTTTGGTGGTGCTGAATTCTCTTAACTTTTGCATGTCTGTAAAGGTTTTAATTTCTCCATGGAATCTGAATGAGATCCTTGCTGGGTAGAGTAATCTTGGTTGTAGGTTTTTCCCTTTCCTCACTTTAAATATGTCCTGCCACTCCCTTCTGGCTTGCAGAGTTTCTGCTGAAAGATCAGCTGTTAACCTTATGGGGATTCCCTTGTATGTTATTTGTAGCTTTTCCCTTGCTGCTTTTAATGTTTTTTCTTTGTGTTTAATTTTTGATATTTTGATCAATATGTGTCTTGGTGTGTTTCTCCTTGGATTTATCCTATATGGGACTCTCTGCACTTCCTGGACTTGATTGATTACTTCCTTTCCCATATTAGGGAAGTTTTCAATTATAATGTCTTCAAATATTTTCTCAGTCCCTTTCCTTTTCTCTTCTTCTTCTGGGACCCCTATGATTTGAATGTTGTTGTGTTTAATGTTGCCCTAGAGGTCTCTGAGACTGTCCTCAATTCTTTTCGTTCTTTTTCCTTTATTCTGCTCTGTGGTAGTTATTTCCACTATTTTATCTTCCAGGTCACTTCTCCATTCTTCTGCCTCACTTACTCTGCTATTGATCCCTTCTAGAGAATTTTTAATTTCACTTATTGTGTTGTTCATCATAGTTTGCTTGCTCTTTAGTTCGTCTAGGTCCTTGTTAAACGTTTCTTGTATTTTCTCCATTCTATTTCCAAGATTTTGAATCATCTTTATTATCATTACTGTGAATTCTTTTTCAGGTAGACTGCCTATTTCCTCTTCATTTGTTTCGTCTGGTGGGTTTTTACCTTGCTCCTTCATCTGCTACATATTTCTCTGTCTTCTCATTTACTTTAACTTACTGTGTTTGGGGTCTCCTTTTTGCAGGCTCCAGGTTCGTACTTCCCATTGTATTTGGTGTCTGCCCCCAGTGGGTAAGGTTGTTTCAGTGGCTTGTGTAGACTTCCTGGTGGAGGGGACTGGTGCCTGTGTTCTGGTGGGTGGGGCTGGATCTTGTCTCTCTGGTGGGCAGGACCATGTTCGGTGGTGTGTTTTGGGGTGTCTGTGAACTTAGTATGATTTTAGGCAGCCTCTCTGCTAATGGGTGAGGGTTTGTTCCTGTCTTGCTAGTTGTTTGGCATGGGGCATCCAGCACTGGAGTTTGCTGGCTGCTGGGTGGAGCTGGGTCTTAGTGTTGAGACGGAGATCTCTGGGAGAGCTCTCGCCGATTGATATTAGCTGTGGCCGGAAGGTTTCTAGTGGTCCAATGTCCTGATCTCGGCTCTCCCACCTCAGAGGCTCAGGCCTGACACCAGGCCGGAGCACCAGGCCCCTGTCAACCACATGGCTCAGAAGAAAAGGGAGAAAAAAAGAAAGAAAATAAATAAAATAATAAATAAATAAAAAATTATTAAAATTAAAATTAAAAAAAAATAATAATTACAAAAAAGAAGAGAGCAACCAAACCAATAAACAAATCCACCAATGATAACAAGCGCTAAAAACTAAACTGAGATAAACATAAAAATCAGAAACAAATCAGTTGCAGACAGCAAACCTCAAGTCTACAGTTGCTTCCAAAGTCCACCTCCTTAATTTTGGGATGATTCATTGTCTCTTCAGGTATTCCACAGATACAGGGTACATCAAGTTGATTTGGGGGATTTAATCTGCTCCTCCTGAGGCTGCATGGAGAAATTTCCCTTCCTCTTCTGTTAGCTCAGCTCCTGGGGTTCAGCTTTGGTTTTGGCCCCAACTGTGAGTGTAGGTTGCCCTCACGCATCTGTTTCCCGCCCAGACAGGAGGGGGTTAAAGCAGCGGCTGATTAGGGGGCTCTTGCTCATTCAGGCCGGGGAGAAGGAGGGTAATCGTAGTTATAATTGGAATGCTAGGCGAGCCTGTGGCAGCAGAGGCCGGCATGACACTGCACCAAGCTGAGGCACACCGTGTGTTCTCCTGAAGAAGTTGTCCCTGGATCATGGGACTCTGGCAGTGGCAGGCTGCACAGGCTCCTGGGGTGGTGGGTGTGGACAGTGACCTGTGCTTGCACACAGGATTCTCGGTGGCTGCAGCAGCAGCGTTAGCGTTTCATGCCCGTCTCTGGGGTCCGAGCTGATAGCCAAGGCTTGCACTTACCTCTGGAGCTCGCTTAGGTGGTTCTCTGCTTTCTGTGGGCAGACAGAGAAGGAATTCCCTCTCCTCGCACACCCCGAAACAATGGTGTCCTGCTTCTTATGCAGGTCCAGACTTTTTCCCAGACTCTCTCCCAGCTAGCTGTGGTGCACTAGCCCCCTTCAGGCTGTGTTCACGCAGCCAACCCATCCTCTCTATGGGATCTGACCTCCAAAGCGCGAGCCTCAGCTCCCAGCCCCCACCCTACCCAGCAGGTGAGCAGACAAGCCTCTCAGGCTGGTGAGTGCTGCTCGGCACTGATCCCCTGTGCGGGAATCTCTCCACTTTGTCCTCTGCATCCTTGTTGCTGCGCTTTCCTCTGTGTCTCCAAAGCTTCCCTCCCACCCACCCCCCGTCTCTGCCAGTGAAGGGGCTTCCTAGTGTGTGGAAACTTTTCCTCCCAGAGTTCCCAGAGGTGCAGGACCCATCCCTATTCTTTTGTCTCTGTTTTTTCTTTTGCCCTAGGTACATGGGTATTTTCTTGCCTCTTGGGAAGTCTGAGGTCTTCTGCCAGCCTTCAGTACATGTTCTGTAGGAGGTGTTCCACATGTAGATGTATTTTTGATGTATCTGTGGGGAGGAAGGTGATCTCCACGTTTTTCTCCTCCGCCATCTTGAAGGTCCCCCACAAAACTTTAAATTTAACAGCAGTTTTATGATGCATTTTCCTCAATTGTATGTTTAATTATGGCCTCAAGAATTGTTGGTGGTTCCTTGAAGACTACTATTCTGGTTCTCGTCATAATTTATTCTGTTCTACTCAGAGCTTAGAGTATCTCTAGTGAAGGTGGTACATATCACAGTGCAGCAATGTAAGGCAGTACTACTCAAAATGCAGGGCTGTGAATTGGTTATTACTGGTCTGCTATGAAATAAGGCAGTATAAATAACAAGACTTTCTCATAGAAGAAGGCATAAGTTTGATTTACATTCTGATACATGTTCCTTAGTGTTTGCTACTGACACAAGTCTACAGACCATACTTAGTTAGGTCATTGCCCTAAGACATTTAAATATATATCAAATAACAGAAAAGAAAGAACAGAAAGTATGCAAGACAAAGAGATTAGAACCAGTAGCAAATGGAGAGACAGAGACAGAGACAGAGACAGAGAGAGAGAGAGAAAGATTAAGAGGACTGTAAGAAGATTACGAAAACTATAGCCCAACTCTGAATGGATTAGTAGCAACAAAAAAGAGAAAGCCACTTCCTGGATTCTTTGTCATTCTAGGTGGATCACAAGTGCAGTACCTTAAGGGAGAGCTACACAAAATGCAGGACTGTATAGTATTGGATAAGTCCAAAAAATTATTTACATAATGTTAGTAAGCAAAATAATAGCAGTTTCTATTGTTCTACTTCAAACTCAAAATAGTGTTCTTTATTGACAAAGTAATGTATTATTAATTTTAAAAGTCAGGATGAAGTTTCTCTCTGAAGCACAAATTTGGCTGAGTCACAAAAATCACTATAATACCTTTTTAGTTATCCAAAGAAAAGTTGAACAATTCAAGTTCCTAATGTATTGATATTCTCTGAAACTCCATATTACTGATTTTTCAATGTTTATCATTCCTACCTATTCAAGTTGTAATGTTTCCTTACGCATTCAAAATTAAAATACAGTGGTTGTACTCTTATGACACTAATGATACTGTTAAGTGAGAGTTTATACATAATAGCAAGGAAATCAGATTTGCAGGGCTAATTAAGAAGTGATATATCCAAAATGTGCTTTTGGCAGCAGCAGTTCATAATAAACTCATAAAATACAGGTAATCTCAAGTATCTATAAATCATAGAAAGTAGTATTTTCTACAAATAAATTCATAAGGAAAATATAATATACACAAATGTTTTCTATTTGTATTATATCATTCTATTAAGAAAATCAAAGTTTTATTTTCAGCAACATAAACTTCTACCTAAAGATAATTAGTGATAATTCTTATTACATCTTTTTCCAGATCAAGGAAAGAAATAATTACATAAATATGAATACATTTATCATATTACTGAGCAAACTCTATAACAAATTGTCTCTTTCTACAAATATCTTTCTGACTAGACAGTACTCCTTAACAGCCAAACACGGAGCTTTCTCTAACTTTTAGAATAGTGTCTGACACTCACACAACACACAATTGATATTTTTTGAATGAGTAAATGTACTAGAGATAGCTGTTTTAATGATGGCCATGCATTTCTAAATCTCACAGTCCTATTTCCTTGCAACATTTGGTGTCCCCTAGGCATCCATGCCAAAAGGTAATGTTTCCTCTAGGTATCTATTTAAAAGGTCCTAGAATTTTATAAATTTTTTGGTGCCCTATCTCTTGCTTTGTCTCAAAGTGAAGATGTAAAACAGAACTGATGTTTGAGAAAGAAATCAATAAGATGTTCAGAGCTGAGATATTAAGAGCCTAGATGGAGGGTTTGGAAGTTAAGGACACAGAGGAATTACTGTATTTGAGTGACACTGCAAAAGAGAAAGTGACTGAACTTGGGAATTGATTTTCTGTTCAAAAGAGACCAAAAGATATCAAAGATTACCCTTAAGATGTGAAATTTAAAGAAAAGGAAGAAAATGGCATGTTTGTGGTAGTGAAAAAGTTAGATAGTAAAAAAACTCAAAGGAGAAGCCAATAAGTTCTAGAGATAATATACTGAATTTGAAGAGCACCATAGGACATGAATTAGAAATGCCCAGGTAAGGGACACAGAAAGATATATAAAATAAGAAGTCCACAGAAAAAGATATAAAATGGCTCTTAGTCTTCACTCACACATAATAACAAAACCACAAGTAGAACCTATTTCAGAATATCATTTTTTACCTTTCAGATAAACAAGGATACAAAAATTTGAAAACAATGCGATGGCCAGGATGTGGAGAAAATAGACACCTTCTTACATTGCTAGTGGAAGTACAAACTGGCACAACAATTTGGCAGTATTTAACAAGTATAATTGTATAGGTCTTTTGATCCAGTGTATAAGTTGTCTACTGCTAGATAACAAATTACCCCAGAATTTAGCAGCTCAAAAGAACAAACACTGGGAGATTGACTTCTCACATGACAGTGTGAGGAGCTCACTAATCTACCACCTAGTGAAACTGGTGACTGCTATTTAAAAAATTAAAGCCTCTTATGGTATCTGAACCAAGATCATTCCCTCCTTCTACCCTCCCAGGTCATCAAGGTGAAGAGTTGACTCCAGATTGCTGTAGCCAAGACAACAAGATTCCATCTCCCCCAGGTTCCCAGTCAGAGACCTTTTTTCCTAGGAAGAGCAACATATCACCATTTCTCATCCTCCCCTCCCCAACCCTCCCCATCCCTGAGGTAACTGTGGCTGAGGCCAAGTCCTAGGCAAGTGCAGTTGAGCCGTGAGGACTCATTCTTCTGCCCAGCCTCTGTTTGTGTAATAAAAGTTCTACCTCAGGTGCAGAGCAGTGAGAATGCTGGAGACCCAAACTCCCTTGCCCCAGCTTATGACACAGTGGTCCCACACCAGGAGAAGCAAGCCAAGAGAACGTAAGACTACTGCAATCAGCACGTAGAACGGAGGTATCACTCAGAGAAGTATCATATGGTCCCACCTCCAGCTCCAGAGGCTTGGCTCAGATTTTGCCTGGTTGGGAATACAGGGTAGAGAGGCAGGATATAAAACACACAGATCCTAATCTCTTCCCAAAGGGAAATTACTTCATTTGCATCACAGTGTAGAGAAGTTCAAGCCTAAAGGCACTCTGAAGAAGAGTCAGGTTATGGTGAAAGTCAATTGGAAGGAGAGTTAAGATACAGGCTAAACTGTAGGCCTGCTGATTTGCAGGAGAGAAATGAGTTATAAGACAGATGAAAGAAGTCCTTCAAGGGTGGAAAATAATATCAAACACTGACTCAGAAATATCAAAGGAGCCACAATTTGATTAAATTGGTTTTTAGAGCATTTTATGCTCTAGGGCATTGTTGAAAACAATTGAGCAATCAGCCACCAATTTGTGAAGTTTAACAACTGGTTGTGGTCAAGAAAAGAAAGGAGGAGAGCCAAAATCACTGTCAGCCTAGGGTGACTGTGAGCATACCCAAAGCTGCACCCTCCTTAGGAGCAACATCCGTGACTTAACATTGTGGGAGAGGAAAGAGACTTTACTAAAATAATCCAGTTGGTCGCCAATCACATAAACAAGTTTGGAGGAGAAGGGTGCAGAACAGTAACCAAATTTGCTACAATACAATGTCTCAACCACTTCCCATCAAAAAAATTATAAGTCATGCAAAGAAACAGAAAAATATGACCCAGACACCAGGAAAAAAAAGCAGGCAACAGAAACTATCTGGGAGAGTGACCACACTTGGGAAAAAGAAAAAAGACTTCAAAATAGCCATTATAAATATATTCACAAAACTAAAGGAAACCATGGTTTAAAAAGTAAAGAAAGGTATCATAAGAATATTACACCAAATAGAGAAAATCAAAAAGGGAAAGAAATTGTAAAAGAACCAAGTGAACCAAGACAGTACAGTCAGCCCTCCATGTCCATGGGTTCCACATCCATGGAATCAATCAACTGCAACTCAAAAATATTTGAAAAAAAATTTTTCAGAAAGTTCCAAAAAACAAAACTCAAATTTGCCATGTGCTGGCAACTGTTTACATAGCATTTACATTATATTAGTTATTATAAGTAATCTAGAGATGCTGATGATTTCAAGTTTACAGAGGATATGCATAGGTTATATGCAAATACTACACCATCTTATATGAGAGACTTGAGCATCCTAGGATTTTGGTATCTGTGGGGTTCCAGGATCCAATCTCCTGTGGATATTGAGGGATGACCATAATTTGAATCCACATGTGAAAACATTTACTGGTGAAAGTAATTATATAAACATAACAAAAGTTTAAAAGTACGTTTTCTTTCTACTTTCTTCTCCTAACTGATTTGAAAAGCAACTGCTTAAAATAATATGCACACAATGTATCGACAGGCTCAAAACATATAAAAAATGTATCATATGTGTAATATAATTGCCAATAACAGCATAAATGAGGTCAGCTGTAGCAAAGTTCTATTGGGCTAAGGAAATGACTACTGAATAATAAAGCAATAATTATAACAATGCATTGTTGTTTTGTAATATTAATAGATAATATGTATAACAATACCAAAGGGATTGAAGGGAATATAGCTGTATTTCAGTAATGTTTCTATATATCACTGGAATTAAGCTTGGCTAAATCTGAAGCTGATTTTGTTAAGATACATATAGCAAACCCTAGAGCATTAACTAAAAGAAAAAAATATCTCAAAAAATATAGTGAAAAATTCATTAAATTAAAATGCTACATTAGAAAATATTTACGTAATGCAAAAGAAAGATTCAAAGACATAAATACATTGAAAGTTAAGGGTAAGAAAAACAATTTGCAAATAATAACCACAAGAAAGCTGGAGTAAATATACTAATATCAGACAAAATTGACTTTAAACAAAAAAGTCACTGAAGAAAAAGAGGCACATTTTATAACAAGTCCCTGACAGAGTCAGTCCATCAGGAAGATATAACAGTTATAAACATATACATACCTAATAACAGAGGACCAAAATACATGAAGCAAAAATGACAGACATGAAAGAAGAAATGGACAATTCAATTATAATTGTTGGAGACTTCAATATCCTACTGTGATGGTTAATTTTATGTGTCAACTTGGAGGGTATTTTTGGATGAGATTAATGTTTAAATTGGTGGACTGTGAGTAAGCATAATGCCCTCCATAATGTAAGTGGGCTTCATCCAATCAGTTGAAGGCTTGAACAGAACAAAAAGACCAGCCTCCCTGAACAAGAAATCTCCAGCAGACTGCCTTTATCTGCACCATCGACTCTCCCAGTCTCGAACCTAACAGCCCACACTGCAGATGTGGACTTGCCAGTCTCCAAAATCATATAAGCCAATTCTTTATAATAAGTCTCTTTCTATATATACATTCACACACATCCTTTTTGTTCTGTGCTCTCTGGAGAATCCCAATATAACCACTTTCAATAATGGATAGACAACTAGACAGAAGATCAACAAGAAAATAGAAGACCTGAGCAATACTACAAACTAGACCTGACATCATTAGAATACTCTTCTAAAAAATGACAGTTAAATATATATCATTTTCAAGTGCACATGGAACATTTTCAGGATAAACCATATGCTAGACTATTTTTAAAATACTCAATAAATGTAAAAGGTTAGAAATAATGCAAAATATGTTCTCTGACCACAATGGAATAAAACTGGAAGTCAAATAGAAAAACTCACAAATGTGTGGAAATTAAACAACACATTATTAAAAAAGCAATGGGTCAAGAGGAAATCAAAAGACAAATCAGAAAATACTGTACGATGAGTAAAAATGAAGGGACAAAATATCAAAATGCATGGGAGGCAGCTAAAATAGTGCTTAGAAAGAAATTTATAGCTATAAATACCTATATTAAGCTAGAAGAAAGGTCCTAAGTCAACATTAGGTTTAATGTTCTACCATAAGACAATGAAAAATATAAGAGCAAACTAAACCTAAAGCAAATAGAAGGAAGGAATAAAGATTAGAGATGAAATTAATGAAATAGAGAATAGAAAAACAATACAGAAAATGAATGAAAACCAAAAGCTGGTTGTTTGAAAAGATCAACAAAACTGACAAATCTTTAGCTATACTGACAATATTTAAAAAAAGAAAAGCCTCAAATTACCAGAATCAGAAATAAAAAAGGGTATATTACTAATAACCTAATAAAAACTAAAAAGAATTATAACGGAATACTATGAAAAATTGTACATCAGCAAATTAGATACTTAGAAGAAATGGGTGAATTTCTCGAAAAACACAAATACCAAAAGTGACTCAAGAAAAAATAAAATCCCAAGTTGACCTGTAATAGGTAAAGAAATTCAATTTGTAATAAAAAAAAATTACCCACAAACAAAAGTATAGGGCTAGAGGGGTTCACCACTGAATTCTACCAACCATTCAAAGAAGAATTAATACCAGTGCTTCAAAAAACCTTCCAAAAAATAGAAGAGAAGAGAATACTTCCCAACCCATTTTATAAAGCCAGTATTACCTTGATACAAAAAACACACAAAAACGTCATAAGAAAAGGAAACTACAGACTAATACCTCTTATGAATACAGATGCAAAAGTCCTCAACAAAATACTAGCAAACCAAATCCAACAACATATTAAAAGAATTATGTATCATGATCAGGTGGAATTTATTCCAGGAATGTAAGGTTGGTTTAACATCTGAAAATCAATTATTATAATAAATCATATCACTAAAATAGAAAACAAAAAGCACATGATCATCTCAATAGATACAGAAAATATACTTGACAAAATTCAATAGCCTTTCATAATAAAAACACTTAACAAACTAGGAATAGAAGGGAACTTCCTGAACTTGCTAAAGGACATCTATGAAAAACTGAGAGATAACTTTATACTTAATGGTGAAGGAGTGGGTGCTTTCTCCCTATGATCAGGAATAAGACAAAGATGTCTGCTCTGGCCACTTCTACTCAACAATGTATTGAAATTCTAACCAGGGCAAGTAGCCAAGAGAAAGAAATAAAAGGCATCAAGTTTCGAAAAGAAGAAACAAAACTATTTCTATTTGCAGATGACATGATCTTGTAAGTAGAAAATCCTAAGGAATCTACCCAAAAACTTAGAACTGAAAAATGAGTTCTGCACAGTTGCAGGATAAGAGATCAATGTAAAACAATCAATTGTAATCTATACACTTAAACTAAACAATCTGAAAATAAACTTAAGAAAACAATTCCATTTATAATAAAATCAGAAAGAATAAAATATTAATAAATTTATCCAAAAAGGTGCAAAACATACTCTGAAAACTATAAAACAGTATTGAAAGAAATTTTAGGACAAACAAATAGTAACTGGAAAAACATCCCATGCTCATAATATAGAAGATTTAACATTGTTAAGATGGCAACATTACCCAAACTTATCCATTAAAAGAAGAAAAAGAAGAGTATAGGCTATTCTAAATTAGAGATATAATCCAGTGATCAAACTTAACAACACAAAAAAAAGAGATTTGGATAATACATTATGTGTCTCCTAATATGATATGGTAAGAATCATATTATACCAAAGAAGATTTCTTTGCCAAAACATCAAACCTGAAACTGAATAAACCTCTAGGTCTCATTAAAAATTTATGATAATTACAGAGTAAAAAAGATTATAATCAAAAAAGTCCAGAATGTGGGAAACTCTACAGGATAAATAATCCAACTGATTCCAAAAATAAGTTGCAAATAAAAAGAGAGAAAGACGGAGAGGAGGAAAAGGAACCTGTATACTCAGTAGGTAGACTATGTTTGAGTCCTCATAGAAACAAACCATCTTTCAAAAAAAGTTACGAGAGAATTGGAGAAATCTGAAAACTGGATATTTTATTACATTAGGGAATAACTACAGAATTCTAAGTATGATACAGATATCATGGTTATGTTTTCAAAAGGCCTTATCTTTCAGAGATGGAGTCAATCTTTATTCATAGATTCAGAATTCGTGAACTTTCCTACTCACTAAAACTTATTTTAAGCCTAAAATCAATACCACTGCACTTTTTCAGTCATTTGCAGACATGCAGAAAGTGGTGAAAAATTTAAGTCACCTGAACCACATGTTCCCAGCTGAGGTCAAACAAGGGGATGCTCTGTCTTCTTATTTCAGCTCTCATACTATAAACAAGTATTCTTCTCATGGTCTATCTAGTACCACATTTTTCATATTTCTGCCCTTCTGTTGATGATTTCACTATTTCAAATGACCACTAAGCATAGTGCTGAAGTGCTGTCTAGTGTTCCTAAGTGCAAGAAGGCTGTGACTTGCATATGGAGAAAAAATTGTGTTAGATAAACTGTGTTCAGGCATGAGTTACAGTACCATTGGTCATGAGCTCAATAGTAATAAATAAACAATATATATTAAATAAGATGTCTTTAAATAGAAACACATGTAAAGCAAGGTTATATGTTGATCAGTTGACAAAATGTTGTGACCAGAGGCTCATAGGAACTTAATCCTTTATCTCCCCTAGGAGCAATATTTCCATGTTTGCTAATTCAGTGTTCACATGACTTTATAAAACATAACTCCTGTGAATAACAAGAACTGACTGTAAACACCAATGGAATTGTGGGTAACATAACAGGATGTCTGGGATTTCCCTCAAAATAATCCACTGTGGTAGAGGGAGCAGAGGAGCAGAAAGGAAGTAGAAGTTTATAGATGAAACAAGATTGGTCATGTGCTGATAATTGTCCAAGCTGGTTGATGAGTAAACATGGGAGTTCATTAGTGTATTCTCTCTACCCTTGCATCAAATTAAAATTTTCCATAATAAAAACACATGCACACAAAAAACAAAAATATGTAAACAGACACCACACCAAAAAACTTACAAGGACATTATAATAGAGTACCAAAAAGGCAAAAAAGTAAAGAATTATTGATAAGACCAGCATTTTTTCAAATGGGTACCAAGGGCATTTGAAGCAGTACAGGCATACCTCATTTTATTGCACTTTGCTTTACTGCGCTTCACAAATACTGCATTTTACAAATTGAAGGTTTGTGGAAACCCTGCATCAAGCCAGTCTACCAGCGCCATTTTTCCAACAAAATTTACTTCATGTCTTTGGGTCACATTTTGGTAATTCTCACAATATTTCAAACTTTTTCATTATTATATTTGTTATGATAATTTGTGATCAGTGAGTGATCTTTGATGTTACTATTGAAAAAAGGGTATAACTCTCTGAAGACTCAGATGACAGCATTTTTAGCAATATTTTTAAATTACGTACGTTGTTTTTTAGACATAATGTTGTTGCACACTTAATAGACTACAATGTAAACATAACTTTTATACGCACTTGAAAACAAAAAATTTGTGTGACTTGCTTTACTGCAATATTTACTTTACTACAGTGGTCTGGAACTGAACCCTCAAAGTCTCTGAGGGTTATTTAATTGAGTGGGATTATCCTATTTATTTCAGGATGTTTAGCAATCCCAGCCTCCATCTACTATGTCATTGGCACCACTGGTTAAAACCAGTGATTCTGGCAAAGCTTTATCCACAAGGCCATTTATCACAGCATCATCATACAATTTTCATAAAAAAAGGAACCTTAATGTACAACAACAAGACACTGATTAAATAATATGGCATATCAAAATAACAGAATATATTGTAACTCTAAAAATATTATTTTCTTTTGAATAATAATTATATTCGTCTTGAAAATAATGAACTGACAACATGTCACTGACTTGCCCAAATCACACTGCCTTGAGTCTATTAGCCTGGAAATAAGAAAAAGGGTCCAAAACGGACAAATATCTGAAAGACAGAAGGATGGACTCACTGAGACAAACACAGAGGAGAAAAATCCAAATAGTGTCTACAATGGAAAAGGAAGCTATTTTTTTCTGGAAGAGGCTCAGATAGGCTCTAATTACCCAATTAGTAAGTATGGAGAGCAGAAGTCCACAGGAATCAAGATGACTAAGGAACCATTAATCAAAAATCTGGGCTTCCCATTCATCCATGTTCAGAACAGCTACCTGCAGTATTTGCCTATAACAAATGGCCCAAGGCTACTTTCAAAAGAACCATGTTCCTGAAAAAGGTCCCTACCATGGTTGTTGGGACAAACAATACAATCAGAGAAGTGACTGACTTAAGAGCCTACTTCTCATTCTGTACAGTGAAGCCCATTTGCCATACATCCCTCAGGAAAGCTTGTTGATAGTCCCCTCCCTTCTCTTACACAATGCCCATAGTCAATCCTTTCATTCAGATGAGAAGCCTCTTGGTAACAGTTATATAAAAATGCAAAGTAAACTCATTAAAAGCAACATTTCTACATTAAGCAATATAGACCTTCATACAAAAACATGAACAGTCAGTAAAGAATCATCAAACACTTGAAGAAAACTATCAGCATTAAAGTAAAAGAGTAGGAACAAACAGAAGTTACCCAACAGGAAACAAAGATAATGTAAGAAACAGAGAAGAACTTAAAAATTATAATCACAAAGATTAAAAACTTATCCTTTTAAAGAAGACTGCTATGAAAAAGGAAACATCAAATAAGAAATTTCTTAGAAGTAAAATTTTGATTTCTAAAACTAAAAAAAAATCAAATAACTAAATAGGGTAAATGGAAAAAAATCCATGTACTGATGGAAGAAAATGTAAGAAGACCATTCAGGAGACAAAACTAAAAGATGGAAAATATGACAGAAAAGAAGGCCAAGTTCAGAAGGTCCAATCTCTAACAGAGTACAGAAGGAAAGAACAGACAAGGGGGAAAATATGAGAATCATATTTTTCTTCAATTGAAATAAAATCTCCAGTCTTGATATTGAAAGAACCCACAAAGGCTGAGAAGTTTGAATTTTTAAAAGACTCAAATTAAAAGATGATGTTGAAATTTTAAAATATCATATATATGAAGAGAAAATCCTAAAAACTTTAAGCAAGCTACCTAGAAAGAAATAAGAATCTCACTTGCACTGGGATCACACATACACTTGATAACACCACTGTATGCTAAAAGAAGATAACAAAGCTATACTTCAAAAAATCTGAGGGAAATTAAATGTACTTAAAATTTTATGTTCAGCTAAAGTATCAACCAAACATAAGGACAAAAGAAAGACATTTTAGGCACGTAAGGAGTCAGAAAGTGGACCACTTATGCATCCCTTCTGAGAAAAAAATTTTGAAAATATAATCCAACAAAAGAAAAAGGAAGACGTAGGATCTTAGAAACTGTGGCACTAGTTCAGTAGTACAATAAGAAGAAATCCGAGGATGGCAGCTATGAGTTGGTTTAGAAAGCAATTGGCCAAAATTCATACCATAAACCAAAGGGCCCAAGGAAGAATGTCTTCAGCCCATTATTCAAATGTCTGAACACTGACATTCTTTATGCTAAGAAATAGCAGAAAAGAAAAGCAATTAGAAATTCCAGGGGGAAAAAATGTTGTCCAGGAAGACCAAGGCACAAATATAAAATAACTTAAATGTAGCATAATTTGGGTAATTAATGGACTATAAAGAAAGATATTCTATTTGACTTTGATATTTGGAATATTCTTTTTTTGTCATACCATTTCCCTTATCAACAGGTCCAAACACACTACATGGTTCTCAAGGAAATAATATTTACATAATTATAAAATTATAAATGCAAATTACAAGTTTCCAATTTCAAAAGTCAATTCAAATTCCAAGGTATCTCATTGTGGACATCAGAATTACCTGGACATCAGATCTATGGACACCAGAATTACCTGGAAAGCTTATTTTATAGACTCCTGGGCCGCATCCCTAAAGATTCAGTGGATCAGGGGAAAGTTCCAGAGACCTGCATTTTAAGAAATTTTCCAGTCCCCAAGGAAAAGAGGAAATTCTCTTCCAAGGAGAAGCCACTCAGCAGTGGACCTGAAGAGGCTGCTGCCAGCAAGAGCAGCAGCTCCAAGAAAAAGAAAAAGCTCCAAAAGCTATCCCAGGAAAATTAGAATGGACATTTCCCTAGTAGGGCATAACTTGCAGAGATATTTCTCAACCCATCCCCTATAGCCCAATAAAAATTTTTAAAAATAAAAAATTTTTAAAAAGAAATTTTCCAAGTATACCTTATGCACATTAAATTTTCAAGATTATAGCTGTAAAGCAGTAATCTCCAAAATTTTCCATTACATATCTTATGAGCAAAAGGCTTTTGAGTACCCACCCCAAAATATATGTGTATATTTATTTATAAATTGTTGATATACTTTTATGTGACCGCATATTATGTATATTATAAAATGTGAAAAATAAAAATCTTAAAGAATGAGAAAGATGACCTAACAATAATTTATTATTTGGTTCTGTCTCAACCAAGAGTAAAGGGAAAATTAAGAATCGCTTTAGAAAGTTGTAAAAAATAAATTAGAAAGTTGAAAAATGTATACAACTAAAAGGAGAGGAGGATAATGAAAGAATCACAGAAATGACAAAAGAAATCCCAAGAATATATCTTCTGAAGTCCTATTCTGCTAAAAAACAGTAAAACTGAGAGTGATCACATTTAATCTCTAGAATGACTGAGGAACTAATAAGGGTGCTTCAACAAAATACTTAATTCTGATCATCAAAAGGAAAATCTCATTGATGAATTAGACATACAAGACCATGAGAAGAAACTAATTATTCTGTTTTAAGATTTCACGATAACCAAGGATGGTAAAATTAGCCATGGGTATGTATCATAGATCTTTCAAAGTCAAATTCCAGACAATATTAGAATGATCCCAGGGCTAGCGACTCCAAAGGTGAATATACTTCAAGTTATCAAAAACTGATATTCAGATTATATAATCATAATTCCAATTAAAAAAAAGAAAAGGCAACCATATGCTTAGCTTCTCATTTAGGAAATATAATGATATCCATTTAATAGGAAAGCAAGTGTTTTAATTGCTATCTACGTGTCATGAGACTACTGTATATCAAATGTTTGATAAGAAGTACCCAGCATCACTCCACTGTTTCTAATGACCAAGGAGAGGCCCAATAATCTATAGTTAAATGACTGGGCATCCCCTCCAGGGTAATACGGAAATCTCTCAACCTATTCCGGAACACTTACTCTACTCTGGCAAGGTCAACCCAGGCTCTCAAATACACACTGCAATTATCTTAGGGGAAAACTGAGCCATGTCTAGGAAGGATCATGTCTAGGAAGTTGCCTACAGGGTCAGTCTCTGAAGCCAAACAACAGGAACTTCTCCAATTTTTAAAGTTGAGTAGTAAGAGCTTAAAATATACACACACACACAAACACATACACACAAAGTGTCTCTCTTACCTGCAAACTTCCCAAATATGTCAGAATATGAGTAGAAGATAAGGCCTAGCTGTACTTAGCAAACTGACACACCTTGAAATAAATCCAGTAATTATAATATCATGCTCAACATTCCTTTGGAAATCAAATGAATCTCTTCAGGGGATTAATGCCAAGTGTTAATTTTAATAATGAAGAAAAACAAATTCAACAAACTAAATACTGATGAAAAAAATAACTTGGAAACTCACCTTTCCACGACCAAACTGATTGCTTGCGTGAGATCTGGGTTTGTCACCTGGAGACGTTTCCACAAAGACCATACGAATTCTTTATCAGCCTTAAAGAAATAAAAGACATTTTAAATTCATTGCTTTGTAGCTACAGCAGAGAAGGCAAGATACTGCATTAAATTAAAAAATGAAAAACGTAATTACTTGATCCCTAGTTCTATAACTATAAAACAGATTCTTGAAAAGTATAACGGGAAAGCTTTATTTTAAAAAGTTCTTACACTGGTAACCCACATTTATTTTACTATTTCTCCTACTCACATTTGAGGGTGCAAATGCTGAAGGGCTGAATATTAAGGTAAATTTGTTCTAAAATGAGACTGTCCTCTAACTATTGCTCCATTTTCAGCTGCCCTTTTCAGCAAAATTCCTTGAAACAGCTGCCTACAATCATGGTCTCTTCTTCCTCACTCCCCACTCACTCTGTAACCTCCTCCAGTCAGACTTCCCTCCCCACCATAACGCTAAAATCATTTTTCAAGGTCCTCTATATTATCAATTCTTAATAGGCATCTCAAATTTAATTTATCCAAAATAAAGTTTTTGACTTCCTACCCTCTTACAAACCTGCCCTCTCTGCATCTCAGTAAATGACACCACCACCTACTTATTGTTTAAAAACTTAAGATCTAGGAGTCAATCTTGGTTGCTCTCTTTCTTCACATTTCATATCCAAACCATTAGTAAATCCTATTAGCCTTACCTACAAAATATATCCCAATTCTGAACACTTCTACCTAGTACAAGTGGAACAAGTACTATCCACCATCTTACTACGAGTCAACTCCACCACTTGCCTAGCTCCCTATAATGGTCCCCTGGGCTCCTTACAGCTCAAAATCGTCCAGTGGATTTCCATCAGATTAGGAAAACAATCCAAACTCTACCAAGGCCACATGACCCTACACATCTGGTCCTCCAGCCTCATCTATCACTCACCCTCTTGTTCACAGGGACCTTCTGGCTCTACTTGTACCAGGTCCTTTTAAATATACAATCTACCAGATTTTCATGTACATTATTACCTAACGTCGCTCAAGTCTTTGTTTAAATGTTACCTCTTCAAGAGAAGAGAAGTCTTCCCTAACTACTATATTTATAGCCACCAAAACCCACAAATCTCTGGAAACCCCTTACCCTGTTTAATTATTTTTTTCAAATCACATTTCATTTTATAATACTATATTTGTTTGGTAGTTTATTTGTTTGGTTTTACTTCTGTGACATCATCTATTCTCCCCTTCCTCTTAGTAACAGAAACCATTTTTGATCTTTGCTGCCAACTAAGACTGGCCTCTCTTGCCTATGGGCTCTGTGACTGAGTTCTGCCAATTAAATATAAGAAATGTCATTGGAAACCTTAAAATTGGACTTAAGTCTACCAAATGTGTTACAATTATTTTTTTCCAGTATGTTGTTGCTTATTTGACTTTATTTATGATGGAGACTTTTTGGGAAAAGGTAGTTATTATTTTTATATATTCAAACTTATCTTTTTCATTATGGCTTATGGTTTTCTTCTACAAGTTAAAAAAAGGCCTTCTCTACTCCAAGATTGGAAATATATTTACCCATACTTACTTCTTAAATTTTTATGTTTTCATTTTTTAATGTTCAAATCTTTCATTTTGTTTGACTGTTTTTTAAAGACTTTTGACAGCTGGAGTACTGCAAAGTACTACCTTACCTAACTATTCTTATATGTCATACTTTATCTTTTAGAAGCAAGAATTCAGCATTTAGGTATTAAAATGATTTCAGTTAAGGACAAGAAATGTCAATATATAGAGAAATTACATGTCATAAACCTCTGGTGAAGGAAAAGTTAAACTATGTAACATTATGTGCTCTTTTAAAAGGTATGTTGATGAAACTACAAAATCCCTGAAACCAATGTTATCTGGAGATTTATCTTATAGCTTGCCTTGGTAGAGTTTGGATTGTATCCTATAGCTTATCTTTGATAAGATAAGATAAGATAAGATATAGCTTATCTTATAGCTCTTCAAAACAAAAGAGTAACAAAAAAAGAAAACTACAGACCAATATCACTGATGAACAGAGATACAAAAATCCTCAACAAACTACTAGCAAACAGAATCCAACAGCACATTAAAAGGATCATACACCGTGATCAAGTGGGGTTTATCCCAGGAATGCAAGGATTCTTTAACATACGCAAATCAATGTGATAAACCATATTAACAAACTGAAGGAAAAAAACCATACCATCATCTCAATACACACAGAAAAAGCTTCCAACAAAATTCAACACCCATTTATGATAAAAACCCTCCAGAAAATAGGCATAGAGGGAACTTACCTCAATATAAAAAGGCCACATATGACAAACCAACAGCCAACACTGTTTTCAATGGCGAAAAACTGAAATCATTGCCACTAAGATCAGGAACAAGACAAGGTTGCCCACTCTCACCACTATTATTCAACATAGTTTTGGACGTTTTAGCCCAGCAATCAGAGAAGAAAAAGAAATAAAAGGAATCCAAATCGGAAAAGAAGTAAAACTGTCACTGTTTGCAGAGGACATGATACTATAGAGAATCCTAAAGATGCTACCAGAAAACTATTAGAGCTTATCAGTGAATTTGGAAAGTAGCAGGATACAAAATTAATGCACAGAAATGTCTTGTATTCCTATACACTAATGATGAAAAATCTGAAAGAAAATTAATGAAACACTCCCACTTACCAATGCAACAAAAAGAATAAAATACCTAGGAATAAACCTAAGGAGACAAAAGACCTGTATGCAGAAAACTATAAGACACTGATGAAAGAAATTAAAGATGATACAAACAGATGGAGAGATATACCATGTTCTTGGACTGGAAGAATCAACATTGTGAAAATGACTATACTACCCAAAGCAATCTACAGATTCAATGCAATCTCTATCAAACTACAAATGGCATTTTTCACAGAGCTAGAACAAAAAATTTCACAGTTTGTATGGAAACACAAAAGATCCCAAATAGCCAAAGCAATCTTGAGAAAGAGAAATGGAGCTGGGGGAATCAGGCTCCCTGACTTCACACTATACTACAAAGCTACATTAATCAAGACAGTATGGTACCCGCACAAAAAGAGAAATATAGATCAATGGAACAGGACAGAAAATCCAAAGATAAACCCATGCACATATGGTCACCTTATTTTTGATAAAGAAGGCAAGAATATACAGTGGAGAATAGACAGCCTCTTTAATAAGTGGTGCTGGGGAAAATGGCTAGATACATGCAGAAGAATGAAATTAGAATACTTCCTAACACCATACACAAAAATAAACTCAAAATGGATTAAAGACCTAAATGTAAGGCCACACACTATAAAACTCTTAGAGAAAAACATAGGCAGAACACTCTATGACATAAATCACAGCAAGATCTTTTTTGACCCACCTCCTAGAGAAATGGAAATAAAAACAAAAATAAACAAATGGGACCTAATGAAACTTAAAAGCTTTTGCACAGAAAAGGAAACCATAAACAAGACGAAAAGACAACCCTCAGAATGGGAGAAAATATTTGCAAATGAAGCAACTGACAAAACAATTAATCTCCAAAATATAAAGGCAGGTCATGCAGCTCAATATCAAAAAAACAAACAACCCAATCCAAAGATGGGCAGAAGACCTAAATAGACTTTTCTCCAAAGAAGATATAGAGATTGCCAACAACCACATGAAAGGATGCTGAACATCACTAATCATTAGAGGAATGCAAATCAAAACTACAATGAGGTATCACCTCACACCAGTCAGAATGGCCATCATCAAAAAATCTACAAACAATAAATGCTAGAGAGAGTGTGGAGAAAAGGGAACCCTCTTGCACTGTTGGTGGGAATGTAAATTGATACAGCCACTATGGAGAACAGTATGGAGGTTCCTTAAAAAACTAAAAATAGAACTACCATATGACCCAGCAATCCCACTACTGGGCATGTACCCTGAGAAAACCATAATTCAAAAAGAGTTATGTACCACAATGTTCACTGTAGCTCTATTTACAATAGCCAGGACATGGAAGCAATCTAAGTGTCCATCAACAGATGAATGGATAAAGAAGATGTGGCACATATACACAATGGAATATCAGCCATAAAAAGAAACAAAACTGAGTTATTTGTAGTGAAGTGGATGGAGCCAGAGTCTGTCATACAGAGTGAAGTAAGTCAGAAAGAGAAAAACAAATACCATATGCTAACACATATATAAGGAATCTAAAAAAAAAAAGGGGGGGGCTTCCCTGGTGGCGCAGTGGTTGAGAGTCCGCCTGCCGATGCAGGGGACATGGGCTCGTGCCCCGGTCCGGGAGGATCCCACATACCGCGGAGCGGCTGGACCCGTGAGCCATGGCCGCGGAGCCTGTGCGTCCAGAGCCTGTGCTGCGCAACGGGAGAGGCCACAGCAGTGAGAGGCCCGTGTACCGCAAAAAAAAAAAAAAAAAAAAAAAAAAAAAGGTTCTGAAGAACCTAGGGGCAGGATAGGAATAAAGACGCAGATGTAGAGAATAAACTTGAGGACACAGGGAGGGGGAAGGGCAAGCTGGGACGAAGTGAGACAGTGGCATGGACATATATACACTACCAAATGTAAAATAGATAGCTAGTGAGAAGGAGCCACATAGCACAGGGAGATCAGCTCAGTGCTTTGTGTCCACCGAGAAGGGTACGATAGGGAGGGTGGGAGGGAGACGCAAGAGGGAGGGGATATGGGGATATATGTATACATATAGCTGATTCACTTTGTTATACAGCAGAAAGTAACACACCATTGTAAAGCAATTATACTCCAATAAAGATGTTTAAAAAAAATAGAAAAAAAAATAGTAAAGAGTCACATGTATTTTTCACCTCAACTCCTCTACCTAAAATACTAAGCAAGAAAGGTTAACAAAAGTAAAAACTTAAAAAAAAGTAGGTTTTCAACATTTACAAAATAACTGAGTTACTCCAGCTTAACTAAGTGTGACTTACTAATAAAGGACTTAGCTCTAATACAGTTAGAAGGACAAAGTAAGAAATCAATAAATATCTGATGAAAAAAATCTTTACATATTAATTTATACATTTTTTTCTCTTTCTTTTTGCTATTGTTATGGTTAATGGTTATTTCACATCTCCTCTTTAATCCCCACCAAGGAGAAAGTAACAACAAACTCTCCTTAAATTGTTTTTATCATAGAGGCCAGAAAAAAAAGCAACCAGAAGAAAAGACTCCTCCAGAAACAGTCTATTGTTAATTTATAACTACAATTTATACCCAGAAGTCACTAGGGGGAGACCTTTCTAATTTCCAAATTTCTCTATTAAACTTCAGTTATTAATTTCTTTTGTTATTAATTTATGATCAGCAATGGTATTCAGATTTTGTCACCTAAAAATACTCAAATGTATAAGTGATACTTGACTTGAGAAAAAGAAGTAAGTTCTTTTGTGAGCAATAAAATGCTACAAATGGATTGTGGGACTATTGTACAATATGTATTAGTTTTTGTAAGTTTTTTAGTTATTTAAATGCTATATAATCTTCAATGTGGATTATACCTCTAATTATTAAAAAGACGCTCCTTCATATACAAAAAAAAAAGCCCCCAAAAAACACAAAACTAGTTTCCAAACTATTCCACACATTATTAAAACAAGGAAACTAACTACTACCAACCATATTATCTTTATATTTTCCTTTCCTTTGGGCATTTAAAATGTTCTTTTCAAAAATTAAAAGTAAAAATCCTTAAATATTACTCATTATAAAATGCCTTATTCTTACTACAAAACTTCCACACAGAATCAAATAATTTAAAATATAAATTTAAAAATACTACTCCTTCTCACAAAGTTTATTAAACTCAGCCAATGAGAGCTGACTAAATGCCCGAAGATTTGGGTCTGAGTTATCTTACCAGTGGATTGGCTTTGACTTTCACTTATCAACATGGAAATAAATATCAACTTTACAGACACAGATAAACAAAATTATCTTTTTCACTGGGTACCTACTCTCCCACCACCTAGTTTAGTATATGCCAACATAATAGGCCCTCGATTGACCTCTACTGCACGAATGAATTCAACAAACATATGAAAACTATTTTCTATATTTAAACAAATTAATATCCTACCAGAACTCAAAGAAAACAATGGAAAGAGTTTAATTACAAAGTATGGCACAAACTAGCCACTCACTAAATTATATTATGAAAAATAACTGTACAAAAAGATTCATCTATTAGAATACAGCTCCTAACAACAGTGAGAATTCTAATTATACAACATGTTCTCAATTTTTTTTTCTTTTTTTGACCGTGCTGCACCGCATGCAGGATCTTAGTTTTCTCACCAGGGATCAAACCTGCACCCCCTGCAGGGGAAGCGTGGAGTCTTAACCACTGGACCGCCAGGGAAATACCTCAATTTTGTTTTTTCTTTGTGAATGACTGGACAAGGTTTCAACATACCTAAATGTCTACTAAAAAATGTAACTGGTTGATTTCTGTAGTTATATACTCTTAATTCCAACATCACATACATCATGAAAGTTAATTTCATCATGAAAGTTGGAGTAATACACATATATTTCATTTGAACACCATAATATATCTTTACCTGAAATTGGTATATAGGTTTAGTAAATATTTTTGGCTGTGACTAAAAAGAGAAATATGGTTTGAGATATACATAAATTTGTGTGTGTGTGTACACCTGTATGTGTGTCTATACATATATACATTACACATACATAACTTTTTCTTATCTGATATTCTATAAGTGGTAAAAAATGTGCACATACACATACCCACAACCCCATTCTTGGTCACAAATAGACCACAATCTTGAAATACAAAATCAAAATTAAGAGTATGGTGAAGTTAGGTTCTAAATCAGTGAATAAAGCATGACTGTCATGAACCTGAAATTGATCTTTGGAGTACCTTTGAAAGTTCCTTAGAAAATGCTAGATTTGGAAGCTAACCTATTCTCAGTAAATCCAATACGGACAACTTTTCTTCCCACACTGAAATCAACCACTTTTTCTTCATCTAAGTATGTGTATGTTGCTTGCTAACCTGGGGCCATATGAAAAAAAGTTTAAATATCACAATCACATAGAGTAGGATGAGATACTCATATTAAGAGAAACAGTTGAAACAGATTGTTTTCTATTACATGCTTATTCTGAGTCATTCCAATGGACTGGAATGGTACATGGAATCACTTTCTTTTTCTTCACCAAGCACATATAATTGAATTCCTGTAAGTTAAACGTGGGGAGAAAACCAACTAATTTAAATGAAGCTGCAACTTATGACCAGAGACTAATTAATTAGTGGGGTTCTTTTTCCCAAAGTGTGCATTTTGCCCATTACTGGGCTGTGAAATTAATTTAGTAGATATTAGCAGCACTTTCTTAAATAATAGATTTTAAAAGAAAACATCAGAGTTCAGGACACACAGGGTAAATATTCTTTCTGAAATTATATGCATGTGTATGTGTGTCTACTTACTAGGTTGACGTAAAATGAATTTCTTATCTTGGGTACAATTTTTGAGAGCTGTGGAAAACACAGGGGTTAATACTATGTGTTCTTGGGTACTGTGATTTCTAGCTTAATATATAAGTGGAAGAACTAATTTTAAAAATGTAAAAGTGAATGTTTAATTACTTAAATGCTTTTTATAAAACAATTCAATTATTATGTCTCCCAAATTTCCCCAAAAGCAGGAGTATGATTTGACTGAAGTTTTATGGTATGGGATAGTGCCAACCTCATCTCACATTACTGGAATGCCTATGATCATCTAACAGTGTCAGTACTATAAAATCTCAAGAACCATTGTTCTAGGCTACCTATGACCATCTCAATTCTTACATCTTCCGTAGTCCCATTTTGAAAGAATATTATAGTTAAAGGATTGGGGGAAGAGGGTCATTGGGCTGTTTCCAACAGACTGATTTCTTAATCAAGTCAGTCACAAAACTAAACATCTTAGTTCCTCATCCAGCTCAGGGCACAACTATGGTAAATACAGAGTAAGGGGTAGCGGAGAAAGGGTGTAGAAGATATGGGCAAACAGCATCTTAGATTAGGACTTGCCAAAGTAACAAAGCCCTTTATCATGGATTCACATCTTTAAACTACCCAAAGGTGAAGACTGAGATGACAAAACGCTTTAATTCCTTGGTGTCTTTTATTTATCCCTTTGCTCCTTACCCAGTGAAGAATAGAGAATGGAAAGTCAAAAGGAGGCAGTCACATAATACCTCCCCAACTTGTTTAAGCAAAGACATATTCAATTTGAACAAGACTACTGTGTTTTTACATCCTTGACTCAATCAGTAAAATCCTGCAAAAGAATCCAATAGAATTATGAGAATGAAATTCAGGAATTTTTATTAATCTAAACTTATGATATTGTTTATAAAGTTACCTTGTTGTTTAGCAGTTCTTAATTGGTTCTGTCTTGAAGACAGAGTGACTCAAAGATCTACTGTTGAGTGAATTCCGAACATTTAGTCACCCAACCCTGTTAAAGGTTCTGGTAAATTCGGAGAAGAGATGGTGGTAAGGATGCAAAACTATAAAGGAAAATCAAATCTTTCTGAACATGAGTAGTCAAGCCATCTTTGGTATATACGAATAACAGGAAAGTAATGTTAAAGCAATTGATTTAGTAAATGCTTTTCCCAGGCAAGATGAAAATGAGATTTCTCTCTCCAGAAGTATGGAATTAACTTAGTTGGTTAATAAATATTAAGCATCATCTACTGTGAATGAAAATTCCCAGCCTGAGACTCCCTAAAAATTATTGGTCTGTTTTAACAACTTAAGTTTTACTTAAGAACAAGGGCAAGTGTGGGTTTGACAATTAAAAACAGGCTCCTTCATCCATGGGTTTTATTTCAATAAGAGTGTTTCCACTTTCCCATTCCACATTTCAACTCAGGGATTGCACTCCTGCTGCACCAAGTACCACTACAGTCACGACACAGACCTTGGGCTTGGGGGCGGTAGGGGTGCGACTGCGCGTTTTGGTGGGATCCAAGTGAGGTCAACCAAACCCAGGGCGCCTTGGCCGACCCTGCCCGCCCACTGTCCGGAGAAGGGCGGGAGCCCGAGGTCGGCGAGCCGGACGAGACCGCCTCCCTCAGCCCAGAGCTGCGGGCCAGGCTGGGTGTGGGAGCCGGCACCGGGCGCCGCCGGGCGGAGGTGGGTGGGTCCCAAACCCGCGCAGCTAGGCAGCCGAAGGCAGAAGGAGACGGGCGCATTTCCCCACCGGCCCCGGCCCGGCTGTGGAGGGGAAAGACCGGCGGCCACCTCGATACCTGACACAGGGCCAGCTCCTCCTTTACGCTGCTCAGCTCTTCCTCCAGCAGCTGCGTCCGGGTCACCATCGCCTCCTCTACCGAGATGCCCTCTAGTCGCATGGACCCCATGGGCGCGCTGTGGAGGGGAGCCTGAGCCGCAGCTGTCCGCCCTGGCCCTCGCTGGCCCTCTGACCCTTCTTCGCCCCGCCGGGGTAAATCGCTTTTGTCCATGACGCCCTCCCGCGCTGCGCCCGCAAGACCCGAAGTGTCGCTTAGCACTTCGTGTGCCACAGCTCCCAGCCCAACACGTGGGGACCCGGGCCCCAACTGTCGCGCGGCGGGCGGAGGGAGCTGTGAGGGCCGCAAGCGCGCCGCCATGGCCGCGGCTACTAACGGGTCAAGTTCCCTCTAGGAAACTCCTCCTCCCCTTCCCCATCCGAGCAAGCCCGAAGCTCCGAGCTGCGCATGCGCCCGACTTTTCCCGCCTTGGCGCGCGGCGTTTCGCGCTCGCGGGTCCTGGCTGGCTTCCCACGGGCCGCGCGCCCGGCGCGAGCGTTAGCGGCGCACGCGCCGTGGCCCGAAGAGTCAGGCGGCTCCGCCCCGCGCACTATCCCCGCGTGCCCTGGTCAGTCTTTAACCTGCAACGTCACGGCTTCCCGCACGCCTAAAATCCTACCTGCTGCTTTGCGCCTAGCTTACATCCCACTTCTTAAAGCCTTCCTTGACAAGCCCCTACCCCCAAATGATCCCTAACTGTGAATTCCTCTGCCTTCAAGGCCCATGCCAACTCGTTTGTCACGTTTCATTGACCGCCCTGTAATGTTAGTTATAGGGCTAATCCCTCCAGCGCTGTTGTAAACTCCTTGAGGATCAGGGAATAAGTTTTACACTTAAGTGTTTTCTTCAAACCCTTTAGCAAAACTGCTTGACGTACAGCTGACAACCAACTGACTGATGCTGAGGAGATGTGGAAAGCCTTGGGCTGAGCTGGAACTAGCGGGCAGGTTTCCCATTTGAATTATGATCTTTTGTGCATCCTTTGTCTTTTGCAAGAGTCAGGACTTCCTTTGAGTTTTATGTCAGCTTCTTTACGCAGTTGGCTGCGTATCAGAGTGAGTGTGACCCGCATTCCCACAGTTTGGATCCTTGGACTAATTTGAAGCCAGTAATTTGGAGCGTGGTTAAAGAAACAAGACCAACTCTCTTTATTGTTCATCCTCTCTTTTTCTTCTTTTTTCCTTCCTTCCTTCCGGCTTTGTTTATAAACTTTGAATAACCTCTTTTTCTGTCATTAAAACACGTCCTACTCGTGATGAGTTTAGTAAGGAGATGCGCTTGAGCTAGCACTCGAGTTCTACCGAAAGCTAGATCGCTGTCCTCTGCGGAAAAGGTTCCAGAGTACTTGGAGAGCTGAGATGGGTTAAGGAGGACTGTGGAAATAGGGAGGTGACCGTTTTAACTGATGACCTCTTCATTTAATCAAAATTACCGCTTTGTGCCAGAATCTAGTCAGCACATCAAAAGACACCCTCCCTAGGGGATATGGGGATATATGTATACATATAAATGATTCACTTTGTTATACAGCGGAAACTAACACAACATTGAAAAGCAGTTATACTCCAATAAAGATGTTTAAAAAAACAAAAGACACTCTCCCAGTCAGAATTCTGCTGAGGCAGGATGATTGTGCTTTCTTCCCACTGAAGGTGAATATTTAATAAAATTTATAAAAGGATTACACTAGAAAAAGTACATATAAGCCTGTCTTAAAAGTAGCTACCATATTGAACATTTACTATATGCTGAGTCCAGTGATAACTACTTTTCATATATGTACTCATTCAATTCTCACAACATGAGGGTAAAATAGATGTTATTATCCCCATTTTACTAGTGAGAAAACTGAGATTTAAAAAATTACTCTACCTTGTCTGAAGTCCCACATCTGGTATTAAAGCTAGAATACAGATCCACTTAACTCTAAAACCCATCCTTTGATTCCTACCCTTACTCCATACCTGTCACTTGAAATACAGCATTAGGTCTGATAGCACATGAGACTTTGTTGGGTTTAAGACTATGGGAATTCTAATCACATGACTCACATATTTGGCATGAAATCAATGCGAATGTACATTTTCAATGGCTATTTGGTACTCACTCAGAGGGTATCATTTCATCTAAAATGAAAAATAAATAGAAAAATTCTTTTGAAAAGTAGTGGAGTCTCTTCTATTATGTACAATGGATAAATAAACATATTTGAAAAGAAGGATATATCTGAATCTATGACTAGGTAGACAATTTTTTTTAATTTTTTTTGGTGCTAAAATACACATAACACAAAATTTACCATTATAGCCACTTAAGTGGCTGCAAATAAAGAACAATCCAAAGTTGTTAAGTACATTCAAAATGTTAGGCAACAATCACCACTATCTAGTTCCAGAACATTTTCAGCACCCCAAACCAAAAACCCTTACTTATTAAACAGTTACTTTCCATTTCTGCTATCTCCCAAGCCTGCCCCAGGTAACTACCAATCTGCTTTGTATCTATAGTTTTGTCCATTCTGCATATTTCATCTAAATGAAGCCATTCAGCATGTGGCCTTTTATGTCTGGCTCCTTTCACTTAGCATGTTTTCAAGGTTCATTCAATTTTTAGCATCAGTACTTCATTCTTTTTCATAGCTGAATAATATTCCGTTTTATGGATATACCACAATTTGTTTATCCATTCATCCATTCATGGCATTTTGGTTGTTTCCACATCTTGCCTATTATGAATAGAGCTACTATGAACATTCGCATACAGGTTATTATTTGAACACCTATTTTCAAATATTTTGTGTATATACCTAGGAGTGAAATTGTTGGGTCATTTGGTAATTCTATGTTTAAGTTACTGAAGAACCGCCTGTTTTCCACAGTAGCTGCCCCATTTACATTCCCACCAGCAATGTATGAGAATTTCAATTTCTCTGCATCCTCACAAACACTTGTCATTTTCCTTTTTTATATTGGTTATACTATTGAGTGGGAAATAGTGTCTCATTGTGGTTTTGATTTGCATTTCCTTAAGGACTAATGACATTTATCATCTTTTCATGTGCTTGTTAGATATTTGTTTATTTCTTTGGAGAAATGTCAATTCAAGTCCTTTGTCCACTTATTAAATGGGTTGTTTGTCTTTTTGTTATTGAGTTGTTAACAGTTCTTTACTGGCAGAGAATTTTCAAGAACTGAAACTTGCACATTTTCAGAAACATACATAGGAAGTTCTTTCTTGCATTAGTTACTTGCTAAAATGACAGAAATGTGTGAAACACTGTATATTAACACCTGTAACTCAGAAAGATAAGTTAAAGATCTGAAATAATACCTAAATAAAAATGTCCAAAACAATCAAGTGTTTCTCCTGTGCAATTTTCTGTTCAAACATTTAAAAGTGATGATTTCTGTTCTTCAGAAATGCATAATAAAGTCTGCTGAGGATGAAGTATATTAAACTACAGAAACACACGATTCTATCTATATCACCATTGTATAGTTGAAATATTGGGAAAAATGAGGGAAATGTGCAAATTAATATGGCATTTAAATTGCATCTCTCACTTTAATTTTAAAAATTTAAATCTAACTTCTATTTAAAAAGAGAAAAATGTGTTAGCACTTTCTCAGCCTTTATGTTTCTTGTTTTTCAGAAAGAATGCCAAATTTTAAGACATGTTTATTTCTCCTTTACCAATTTGGTATACTCTTTATTTGGGCAATGGATTTAATTGTTAAATCTAAAGCCACTATTAGGTATTGGTAAGACATTAAATATCATAGATTTCTTTCATATCATTTTGACATTTATCTCAATTTTAAGGTTCTTGCCATATTCTAGGGATCTAAATCAAGCATAGCCTATTGCCACTCCTTCAACATTAAAAGATAATCCCAGGGCTTCCCTGGTGGCGCAGTGGTTGAGAGTCCTCCTGCCGATGCAGGTGACACGGGTTCGTGCCCTGGTCTGGGAAGATCCCACATGCCGCGGAGCGGCTCGGCCCGTGAGCCATGGCCACTGAGCCTGCGCGTCCGGAGCCTGTGCTCCGCAACAGGAGAGGCCACAGCAGTGAGAGGCCCGCGTACAGCAAAACAAAAAAAAGATAATCCCACAAACTAGAATGTGCCATTGTGGCACTTGAATCAGCAGTAGACATATCATGTCAGTCTACTGTGGACAAACTGCAATCCAGGAGTTAAAAGTAAACCAAGAAAATTGTTTTGTACTTGTAATTACTGTTGGCCTTTGTATCCATGGGTTCCACACTGCAGATTCAACCAAACATGGATCAAAACTATTCAGAAAAAAAATTTGAGAAAATTCCAAAGAGAAAAACTTGAATTTGCCACATGCCAGCAACGATTTACATAGCATCTACGTTGTATTAGGCATTACAAGTAATCTAGAAATGATTTAAAGTATACGGGAGTATGTGCATAGGTTATATGCAATACAACTTTATTTAATACAAAGAATTTGAGCACCAGCGGATTTTGGTATCCAGGGGGGTCCTGGAACCAATCCCTCAAGGATACTGAAGGAAGACTGTAATACAATTTTGTTCGAGTGATGCCTGGCAACTATTGATCAGTCCTGAGAGTGTTCTAGGTCAAGATCATAGGTATCTAAGGATGGCATCATCAGTTCCAGTTGTCCCACGTGATTTTCCTGCAGTTCAAAAAGGATGACCTTACAGAGCTACAACAACAGAACTTCATCTTCCATTTTCATCTTCAATGATTACATAACAGTCCAAAACTGTTTAAATAACTGTCTTTTCTTTCCTTACTAATAGGCTTTTCTAAAATTATCTCCATTAAGTCCTAACTCTCAGTGTGGGTGTTGTTCTAGAGAAAAAAATAAGCCATGTGCTGTTGTTCTGAGTAACTGTTATCAGCTTACTTAGCTAGGTGAAGTTTGGAATACAATCCCAAATTCCCTGAGGAGTTCCACTGATTCAATACACAAGGTTTCACAGTTTAGGCTCTTTGTTTTAACACATGGCTAGAATGAGACAACACTATTTTTTTCAGCTTTCTCATCTGTATTTCAGTTTCCTCTTCCCTAAGAGAGGCAATGATAGAACCATGGTCCTTGGTATTTTATGTGGATTTTCTTTACCCTCAAGGCAATATTGAAAAAGTACTCCAACTCTTCCACCTATTTTTCTTCTCTGCCTTCACCCCAAACATGAAGGCCTTCTTCTTCCATTGCCAGTGATCTGGTTTAACATCTCTGTCTTGATGATGCTTATCTATTCCCTATAACAGTGTTCATACACTATCATAGCATATAGGCATACGTGCATACACTCACACACACACAGTGGCATTCTGCCTTTTGTGATACTGTGATTTATAATAAGAAATACATATTTGGTTTTTGTCCCCATCCCCGTTTCTGGCACAGAGCACGTAAAACCCTTGTAATTTCCTAAATGTGTCTTTTTACGTTAATGAGTTGACTTTTGGAAAGAACCTAAGGATGGAGGCTGGCTGCCATGGGGAGCCAACCAATCATGTGAATAGAGGGTTGGAATTTCCAGGCTCTGATTCTCTTCCTGCTTGGCAAGCTGATCAGAGTCCCAGTAGGAAGTTGATGGCAACTCACATAGAGTAATTTGAGGACCAGTTAAAATACAGACTAATTACAAAGGTAAGGGTAGGATCTAGAGATAGCACAAAGGGTAGTGTAGTACCTCAATGCTAATCAAAGGGTGGGAGATTTTATCACCCTAAACTTGAAAGGGTGAGGGGAATGAGCAGCTATTGGAACGAGGAGACAGAAAGGGCTGTGTACAGAGAGCTGCGTGGTGAAAGACACAGACTCAAGAGACAGGAAGCCAGGGGAACAAATACTCAAACTTCACTCTCTTCCCTCAGGCCCATCTCCTCCCATGCTCCCTACTGGCTGAACTCAACCAGTTTTTACATGGCAGCCCAGCAGGACACAGAGCAGGGCGAAAAAAACATCAAGAGACAAGGTGGAGAGGCAAACAGAAGGTGTCCAGCCCAAGAGGCCAATGTAGTCTAATAAGCAACACCTGGAACAGAGTGTAAATAGCATCTTGTTATACCCAATAAATGAGTTAAAGTAACAACCCTTGTGTTGTTCACATGGCAGCTGGTTGGATGTTCCTCTAACTTACAAGTCCATAAAGGAGGAAAAGGGAAATCACATAAAGAAGAGGGAACAGAATCTAGGCAAGAGTTAGATAAAGAGTACAGGGCTGGGACATCCCTGGTGGAACAGTGGTTAAGAATCTGCCTACCAATGCAGGGGACCCGGGTTCGGTCCCTGGTCTGGGAAGATCCCACATGCCATGGAACAACTAAGCCTGGGCACCACAGCTACTGAGCCTGCACTCTAGAGCCCATGAGCCACAACTACTGAGCCCGCGTGCTGCAACTACTGAAACCTGTGCGCCTAGAGCCCATGCTCTGCAACAAGAGAAGCCATCACAGTAAGCCCACGCATCGCAAGGAAGACCCAACGCAGCCAAAAACTAAATAAATCTTAAGGAAAAAAAAAGAAAAAGTACAGGGCTTGTGAACAGACAAGCATCAATGCATGTGCTTTCTTTTACTGACTTCACATTCTGCATTAAAACTTGGTTTCCAGAAGTTTTAGGCCACTTCATCTAATGGGGGGGGAATCCCCCAAGATATTATTTTTCAGTTTTCATTTTGCATCTATTTTACATTTTGCATCCATAATTTTATTATTCTCACATTTAGAACATTTAGAAGGCAGAAGATAACTCTCTTTTTTCTGTACCTCTCATGATACCTATCACAACGCCCTTACAAAGGAAGCACTTGAGAAATGTCTCCCAACTAGCTCCCTATAAGCCAAAGAAAGTCTTGTCTTCAGCAATTACCAGACGTTCCTTATGGTTGTTAATTATATCTCACATTAGTGGGGCATTGCTTTGCTATGAACAGGAAATATTTTTATGGGTAACTTATCAAGATTAAAATAAGATATAAATAGATCACATGCATGCTAACTACTACTGGGGAAAAATGAGACTGTTAAATTAATAAAATGGTTCCTGTGCTGCCAACATTTTTTCCCCCAAATCATGCTTCCTGATATAGCAAAATTCCGTGGGATAATAAAGGGAAGAAAGAGAGAAAATGAAATTAAATTTGGGGGACCCTTGCCAGACACTGTTCATTCATTCCTTCATTTTTTCAACAAATACTTACTGAAACTGCTAGGGATACAGCAGTGAATAGTCACGATCCTGGCTTTTATGGACTTTATATTCTAGTAGGAGAAAATACATCATAAACAAGTAACTATACTTGTTAATTAGTGAAAAGTTATGTAAACAGAAATAAAGCAAGGAAAGGGAAGAGTGAGTGAAGGCAGTGGTTGAGCCCCATTTTAGGCAGAGTGGTCAGGGAAAGCATTTCCAATAAGGAACGTTTAAGCAAATGATAGTTCCTTCGATTGAGTAGGAAGCACACCAAGCACATATCTGGGAGGTTATCGGACAACAGAGAAAGTGAAAGTAGGAATAAAAAGCAAAAGCTTATGAGTAAAATCCGAATACTGCTGTGCTTCATAGGTTGACACATCCATATAAACTATTTCCCAGGAAATGTCTGTTATCCCAAAGAAGCCCATTCCCAAGTAGATTAAAGTATCTACATGGCTAGGGAACAAGTTTTGTGATCCATAAGTAAACTCCAAGTTTGAAGTGGTTTTTATAAGGCATTTGATAAGAGCCACAAAGGGACCCTGATCCCACCAGAAACATTTCTTAACGAAATCATTTGAAAAGGAATCATACTAAAAGATATTAATGGAGTAACAAATGAGCTGATTTGGAGTTTAAAGAAAAGGGAACAATAGTTAATAATAGCTTTTCCCATGCTGGCTTTAGGTTAGAATCAACTAAAGGATCTTTTCAAATAATAATACCTGTGTCCCATCCCCAGAGATTCTGATTTAATGGCTGTGGTGTGGGGCCCAGGTGTTGTTATTTTTTTTAAAGCTCCCCAAGTGAGTCTAATATGCAGCTGATTGAGAATCAATCTGGTTTGAAAAAAAGAACATAAGTTAAGCTGTTAAAATTTTTTTTTTTAAATCATGCCACGCATTGCTTCTGGAATGCAAAATATATCTCACAGTGATCTAATTAGTGAGTCAAATTATGTATGGAGTACTACCTATTATGCACTACAGGCTTAGCATGGGAGATACAGAAGGGAAAAGGTAAACCAATCCCTACATTTGTGGAACTCAAAATGGGGAAAGGCAATGACAAAAACGTAAACAACTTTAAAAGCAACAACAACAAGATAGAGAGTGCAATAAGTGTTAGAAAGGAAAGAAAGTGTGATGAGACAGAGGGTATCTGGGTAGGGACTACTTTTTTAGGTTGACTACGAAAGCCCTCTCTGAGAGGTATAATTTAAGCAGAAACCTGAAAGATGAGAAGAAAACAACGATTTAGAAAGTTTGGAGTGTGAATGGCAAATGCAAAGCCCTGAGGACCAAAGTTGCTTGGTGTGTTCTAAAACCAGAGACGACACAACTATGACAGGAGTTAGAGTGAAAAGATATGTGGTGTAAGATGAAGAAAGGAATTTGAATTTTGTTCTAAGACCTCAAGGATTTTAAAGCAGAGGACAGATGTGAATTCACTATATTAATAAAAGACCACTCTGGGGACTTCCCTGGCCATCCAGTGGTTAAAATTTTGCCTTCCAGTGCAGGGGGGTTGGTTTGGTCACTGGTCAGGGAGCTAAGATCCCACATCCTCGGGGTCAAGAAACCAAAACATAAAGCAGAAGCAATATTGTAACAAATTCAATAAAGACTATAAAAATGGTCCACATCAAAAAAACTTTTTTTTTGAGCCCTCCACTGAGAACTGCTGGTTAGGCTTGATGGCTTAGAAATGACTTTTCTCCAGATTAAATCCACATGGCTGACAGGGTCTTGGTGCTCCGGCCGGATGTCAGGCCTGAGCCTCTGAGGTGGGAGAGCTGAGTTCAGGACACTGGTCCACCAGAGACCTCCTGGTCCCACGTAATATCAATGGGCGAGAGCTCTCCCAGAGATCTCCATCTCAACGCTAAGACCCAGCTCCACTCACCGACCAGCAAGCTCCAGTGCTGGACACCCCATGCCAAACAACTAGCAAGACAGGAACACAACCCCACCCATTAGCAGAGAGGCTGCCCAAAATCATAATAAGTCTACAGACACCCCAAAACACACCACCAGACGTGGACCTGCCCACCAGAAAGACAAGATCTAGCCTCATCCACCAGAACACAGGCACTAGTACCCTCCACCAGGAAGCCTACACAACCCACTGAACCAACCTTATCCACTGGGAGCAGAGACCAAAAACAACGGGAACTACGAACATGCAGCCTGCAAAAAGGAGACCCCAAACACAGTAAGTTAAGCAAAAGAGAAGACAGAGAAATACTCCACAGATAAAGAAGCAAAGTAAAAACCCATCAGATGAAACAAATGAAGAGGAAATAGGCAGTGTACCTAAAAAAGAATTCAGAAAAATGATAGTAAAGATGATCCAAAATCTTGGAAATAGAATGGAGAAAATGCAAGAAACATTTAACAAGGACCTAGAAGAACTAAAGAGCAAACAAACAATGATGAACAACAGAATAAATGAAATTAAAAATTCTGTAGAAGGAATCAATAGCAGAATAACTGAGGCAGAAGGACGGATAAGTGATCTGGAAAATAAAATAGTAGAAATAACTACCGCAAAGAGGAATAAAGAAAAAAGAATGAAAAGAATTGAAGACAGTCTCAGAGACCTCTGGGACAAAATTAAACGCACCAACATTCGAATTATAGGGATCCCAGAAGAAGAAGAGAAAAACAAAGGGACTGAGAAAATATTTGAAGAGATTATAGTTGAAAACTTCCCGAATATGGGAAAGGAAATAGTTAGTCAAATACAGGAGGTGCAGAGAGTCCCATACAGGATAAATCCAAGGAGAAACACACCAAGACACATATTGATCAAACTATGAAAAATTAAATACACAGAAAAAATATTAAAAGCAGCAAGGGAAAAGCAACAAATAACATACAAGGGACTCCCCATAAGGTTAACAGCTGATCTTTCAGCAGAAACTCTGCAAGCCAGAAGGGAGTGGCAGGACATATTTAAAGTGAGGAAAGGGAAAAACCTACAACCAAGATTACTCTACCCAGCAAGGATCTCATTCAGATTTGACAGAGAAATTAAAACCTTTACAGACAAGCAAAAGCTGAGAGAGTTCAGCACCACCAAACCAGCTTTACAACAAATGCTAAAGGAACTTCTATAGGCAGGAAACACAAGAGAAGAAAAAGACCTACAATAACAAACCCAGTACAATTAAGAAAATGGTAATAGGAACATACATTTCGATAATTACCTTAATTATAAATGGATTAAATGCTCCAAACAAAAGACATACACTGGCTGAACAGATATAAAAACAAGACGTGTATATATGCTGTCTACAAGAGACCCACTTCAGACCTAGGGATACAAACAGACTGAAAGTGAGGGAATGGAAAAAGATATTCCATGCAAATGGAAATCAAAAGAAAGCTGGAGTAACAATTCTCATATCAGACCAAGACAGTATGGTACTGGCACAAATACAGATCAATGGAGCAGGGTAGAAAAACCAGAGATAAACCTACACATATATGGTCACCTTATCTTTGATAAAAGAGGCAAGAATATACAATGGAGAAAAGACAGCTTCTTCAATAAGTGGTGCTGGGAAAACTGGACAGCTACATGTGAAAGAACGAAATTAGAACACTCCCTAACACCATACACAAAAAGAAACTCAAAATGGATTAAAGACCTAAATGTAAGGCCAGACACTGTAAAACTCTTAGAGGAAAACATAAGCAGAACACTCTATGACATCAATCACAGCAAGATCCTTTTTGACCCACCCACCTCCTAGAGTAACGGAAATAAAAACAAAATTAAACAAATGGGACCTAATGAAACTTAAAAGCTTTTGCACAGCAAAGGAAACCATTAACAAGATGAAAAGACAGCCCTCAGAATGGGAGAAAATATTTGCAAACAAAGCAACTGACAAAGGATTAATCTCCCAAATACACAAGCAGCTCATGCAGCTCAATGTCAGAAAAACAAACAACCCAATCCAAAAATGGGCAGAAGACCTAAGTAGACTTTTCTCCAAAGAAGATATACAGATTGCCAACAAACACATGAAAGGTTGCTCAACATCACTAATTATTAGAGAAATGCAAATCAAAACTATAATGAGGTATCACTTCACACTGCTCAGAATGGCCATGATCAAAAAATCTACAAACAATAAATGCTGGAGAGGGTGTGGATGAAAGGGAACCCTCTTGCACTGTTGGTGCGAATGTAAATTGATACAGTCACTATGGAGAACAGTATGGAGGTTCCTTAAAAAACTAAAAATAGAACTACCATATAACCCCGCAATCCCACTACTGGGCATATATCCAGAGAAAAGCATATTTCAAAAAGAATCATGTACCACAATGTTCATTGCAGCACTATTTACAAGAGCCAGGACATGGAAGCAACCTAAGTGTCCATCGACAGATGAATGGATAAAGAAGATGTGGCACATATATACAATGGAATATTGCTCAGCCATAAAAAGAAATGAAATTGAGTTATTTGTTGTGAGGTGAATGGACCTAGAGTCTGTAATACAGAGTGAAGTAAATCAGAAAGAGAAAAACAAGTACCGTATGCTAACACATGTATATGGAATCTAAAAAAAAAATAATGGTTCTGAAGAACCTAGGAGCAGGACAGGAATAAAGACGCAGACGTGGACAATGGACTTAAGGACACGGAGAGGGGGAAGGGTAAGCTGCGACGAAATGAGAGTGTGCCACTGACATATATACACTACCAAACGTAAAATTGATAGCTAGTGGGAAGCAGCTGCATTGCACAGGGGGATCAGCTCCGTGCTTTGTGACCTCCTAGAAGGGTGGGATAAGGAGGGTGGGAGGGAGACACAAGACGGAGGGGATATTGGGATATATGTATATATATAGCTGATTCACTTTGTTATACAGCAGAAACTAACACAACATTTTAGTATTGTATACTACAATAAAGATGTTTAAAAAAATTTTTTTTAATTAAAAAAAAAAAGACCACTCTGTTGCGGGGAGAATGGAATGTGGGGTTAGGAAAAGGGGAATAGAAGCAGGACAACCAGTTCAAGCAAGAGATGATGGTGGCTTGCACCGGGGTATTTGCGGGGGGGGGAAGCGGGATATGGCAGTCTGCCGGAAAGCAAAGCCCATACATCTATCGCATTTAAATTTGTAAAACAAGTGACTGTTTTCTCTACATACTTCATACTTGGCTAAGAATAGCAATTATTCTATTAACTTTACCTAGAAAATGAAGAACATGAAACTGTATGACCATCTGTTCTCCCTCTCTGTGGTGAAACAACATATTTGAGTATGATTTCAGTTAACTCTCACTCTTTCACAACAGCTAATTGTTGGTCTTTCCACTTGTCTGTAAGTTTCCATCACCTTGTGGAGATCATTACGATCAGACAATGCTTCAACTGTATCATAAAAAGCTGCTAACATAGCCACAAGTTTTTTCACTTTTAGATTTCTGGGACGGTGCTTTGGGAGAAGATGTAGTTAGATGAGTGTAGCTATGTGAGAGCAAGAGGAAGTGGGAGAGAGGTTGATGGAGTGTTATTGGTCTTCTGAGGAAGCTGGTTTATGATGTTCAAAGATCACTCATTGTGTTGTTGATTTCTTAGGGAATAATCAATGTTAACTTTCTATTATTATGGCCCTTTAGCTATAAAATTTAAGTAAATTTCATGCAAAGAATTTCCCTATTTAGATAGTAGGAAACTATTCACTGATGAAGATGAGAAAGACTTTCTAGTTTACTACTTCTGGTGAATCCCAGAATCACAGATAACTACTCCCATCAGGTCCAACTACTAAAATTATATTAGTGCCCTCTGCTGTACATGTGCAAAATTACAGAAAACTATATGATATTACAAGGGCTGTGTAGACATTCCTGGCTTTCGTACTTTCCAGAAGCAGGGCAGCTGGACAACTTTAACATGTTGGGTGAAATTTTGCCTCCTGTAATTATTGGCTAGTCTAAACAGAGTAACAAATAGTGTGCAAGAGGTAGTCATTATAGGCTTATTGTTATACTAGGGAAAATAGTAATTAAATGTTTGTAATATGATTGAAATTACTTCATGATGTGGCAGTTATATAAAACCTGGCCTTTCTTTTATGATCATGGGCACTGATCATTTTCTCTTTGACTTAGCTTTTGTATATCCTCCTGAGTTTACATTAAGTCAGTCAATTCTGAGACCCATAAACCTGTTTGCTTGCTTACAGCATTCAATAATTGTTTTACATGACATTTGTTTTGTGCCATTTGATTTGTTCCTATGCCCTAAATTAAAAATTTCTGCTTCTGTCTGAGTTTTACTAACTGAAAATAATATTAGTAGGCTGAGGCCAATATTAGGTGGTCCTCTGTCAACCACTTATCTTTTTGTTTATCTGTTGTTCCACATTATGAAACTGTAAGCGTCATACTCACCTATAAATAATCATTCCACACCTTTAGAGCAGCATACTCCATTCAGATTTAAATGCTATATCTTAATTTTGTAAATTTTCTCTCTATGAATGAAGAAATATTTAAAATAGCATAGTTCGAAATGGAAACAAGGATTTGTTTATACATGCTGATTTGGGTAATAATCTGTAAGTAAGGGAAATGAGTTTTGAATTTATTTCATGCCATCTTACAGTGAATTTTCCTCCCTCTAACTCCATGTGCTTAGTTCATATTTATAACTTTGTTTGGAGCAGGTTTAGATAATGTGTAAATATGTGTTATTAGCCAAATATTTTTCTTTACTTTTAATAACAATATTTATGTTTAAGATAATTGAATTTATCTTAGGAGGTAATTTTTTTTTTTTTTTGCGGTACGTGGGCCTCTCACTGTTGTGGCCTCTCCCGTTGCGGAGCACAGGCTCCAGACGCGCAGGCTCAGCGGTCATGGCTCACGGGCCCAGCCGCTCCGCGGCATGTGGGATCTTCCCAGACCGGGGCACGAACCTGTATCCCCTGCATCGGCAGGCAGACTCTCAACCACTGCGCTACCAGGGAAGCCCAGGAGGTAATTTTTAGATATGTGTTAATGTCCAAGAAAAAGTATAACATATATTTTTCAAAACTAGGAAATCACATTTAAATATCATGTTAAATTAAAATGTACAAACAGAACAATGAACAATAGATAAATAGTTTCAAACATTAATGGACTTTAAATTAGATTAACTGCCAAATTTGGGGGGGAATTAAATCCATTTTCCGATATAGCTCAATGCAGGATGACAACAGAAATGGGGGCTAAGATGAAAATAAGGAGAATGGTGTTGGAAAAATTTTATAATGCTATGTTCTATTATCCAGCTAAGTGCTTTTCCTCTGAATATAGTTTTCTGTTCTGGGTGCTCCAACCTACAGGGATATAACTAAATAAAAGGAATAAATATTATAAATGTTGATACATAATTTTTAGATCTATTGCTTTTTTTTAAATTAATAAATTTTATTTTTTGGCTGCGTAGGGCCTTCGTTACTGTGCACGGGCTTTCTCTAGTTGCAGCGAGTGGGGGCTACTCTTTGTTGCCATGAGCAGGCTTATTGCAGTGGCTTCTCTTGTTGCAGAGCACAGGCTCTAGGCACACAGGCTTCAGTGGTTGTGGTGTATGAGCTCAGTAGTTGTGGCTCGTGGGTTCTAGAGCGCAGGCTCAGTAGTTGTGGCACCCGGGCTTAGTTGCTCCATGGGCAGGAGCAACTGTGGGATCTTCCTGGACCAGGGATCGAACCTGGGTCCCCTGCATTGGCAGGTGGATTCCTAACAACTGCACCACCAGGGAAGCCCCGATTTAGTGCTTTTTATTTCACCACATTGAATTCCGTTTGACAATAATATACATTCTATATTCAAATGTAGTACACATGCATTTGGATAGCAGCATATTGCGTTAAAAGAGTATTTATATTCTTTGGGTTTTAAAAAATATATTAAAATAGTTTGTTTTCATCAGAGAAGGAGGAATTCCACTAATAAAATGCCACATGTGACCTGATTACTTCCCACAGTGGTGTCACATAACAGGCTGCTCTTCCAGGTTGTAGGTACTCACACCCTGTATTCTCCTGAGATGAGAGTTTGTCCCTAGAAGTTGAGAAACTGATTTAAACTTCATGGGGAAGCACTTAAGATGGCTGATGCTGCAATTACTGACTTTTTTTTCTTTGAAGAAGAATGCATTCTTAAAAGAGAAATCATTGTTGTTGAAAATAAACGAATGCTAAGAAATTTGAAACCTTAAACCCCGATGACAAAATAAGTTTATTTTGTTAAACAAAGACAAAATTGTTCCTCTACACTTTCCTAGGCGTGATGTGTTTTTATATTCAAAGTATGTTGAATAACTTGAACAAGAAGAATAACATTAACAAGATACTTTAAATGTTACATAAAATGATCAAATAAATTATTTAATTTTTCCAAAAGAGAAAGAATGGTTACATATATCCTCATAGTATAGGTAAACACCAAAAGTACATTAAAGCAGAGATAGCTAGTTGCCTATTAGCCATTCTCACTTTTTATTTAGAAACAAATCCAGATGTATGTGAATGTGTGTGTAAATATGTATATTTATGTGTGCAGGCAATATAGCCAGCTAAAAGACTAAAATACACAGCCTTCCTTGAAAACAAGTACATACCATTTTGATTACTATAGCTTTGTAATATAGTTTGAGATCAGGAAATGTGACACCTCCAGCTCTGTTCTTCTTGCTTAAGATGGGTTTGGCTATTCAGGATATTTTGTAGTTCCATATACATTTTAGAATTGTTTTTCTACTTCTATTGAATTTTTATAGTGATTGCTTTGAATCTGTAGATTACTTTGGGTAATGCAGACATTTTAACAATATAATTCTTCCAATCCAAGAATATGCTATATCTTCCCTTTTATTTATGTCTTCTTCAATTTCTATCATTAATGTCTCAACTTTTCAATGTACAGGTCTTTCATCTCCTTGGTTAAATGTATTTCCAAGCATTTTATTGTTTTGGATACTATTATAAATGGGACTGTTTTCTTAATTCCTCTTTCAAATAGTTCATTGTTAGTGTATAGAAATGCAACTGATTTTTGTGTTGATTTTGTATTTTGCAATTTTACTGAACTAACTTACCAGTGTTAACAGGTTTTTTTAGTGGAGTATTTAGAATTTTCTATATATAAGATTATGTCATCTGCAGACAAACAATTTTACTTCTTCATTTCCTATTTAGATGCCTTTTATTTCTTTTTCTTGCCTAATTGCTCTGGCTAGGACTTCCAATATTGCATTGAGTAGAAGTGGCAATAGTGGTCATTCTTGTGTTGTTCCTAATCTTAGAAGAAATGTTTTCAACTTTTCACCATTATGCATGATGTTGGCTGTGGTCTTCTCATGTATGGTCTTTATTACGTTGACATACATTCATTCTATGCTTAGTTTGTTGAGAGTTTTTATCTTGAAAGCATGTTCAATGTTGTCCAGTGCTTTTTCTGAATCTGTTGAGATAATAATATGATTTTTATCTGTCATTCTGTTAATGTGGTATATCACATTTATTAATGTGTATGTTGACTTATCTTTACATCCTCAAGATAAATTCCACGTCATGGTGTATAATCCTTTTAATGTATTGTTGAAGCCAGTTTGCTAGTACTTTGTTAAGGATTGTTGCATCTATGTTCATCAGAGATGTTGGTCTATAGCTTTCTTTTCTTGTAGTGTCCTTGTCTGATTTGGGTATCAGGGTAATGCTGGCCCTGTAAAATGCATTTGGAAGTGTTCCCTCCTCTTCAGTTGTTTGGAAGAGTTTGAGAAAGATTAGCATTCATGCTTTTTTAAATGTTTGGTAGAATTCACCAGTGAAACCATGTGCATCTGTGCTTTTCTTTCTTGGGAGGTTTTTGATTACTGATTCAATCTCCTTACCAGTTATAGATCTAGTTCAGATTTTCTATTTCTTCATGATTCAGTCTTGGTAGATTGTGTATTTCTAGGAATTTATCCATATCTTCTAAGTTATTCAATTTGTTGGCATATAATTGTTCATGGTAGTCTCTTTGATACTATGTATTACTGTGGTATCAGAGTATGCTGATTGAATAACTGCAAATGATTTGTCTTCAAGCTCGCAGACTCCTTCTACTGCTGACCACATCTGCTGCTGAAGAACTCTGTTGCATTTTTCACTTCATTATTTGTATTCTTCATCTTCAGAATTTGTTTTTTCTTTTTATGATTTATAGGTCTCAGCTGAACCTCTCGTTTTGTTCATGTATTATTTTCCTGATTTCATAGAGTAATCTATTTATGTTCTCTTGTAGCTCCCTGAGCATCCTTAAAATAATTATTTTAAGTCATTTGTCAGGAAATTTGTAGATCTCCATTTCTTTGTGGTCATTTACTGGAAAGCTATTGTGTTCCTTTTGTGGAGTCATGTTTCCTTAATTTTATGTGTTCCTTGAAATTTTGCATTGATGTCTTTGCATTTGAAGCAGTAATCACTTTTCCAGTCTTGCTGACTGGCTTTGGGAGACATATACCTTCACCTGTCAGTCTGTTTAAGAATTCTGAGGCTTTCCCAGCCCTTTTCAATGGATGTGCCTGATTCACACTTCTTGTTCCCTCTTAGTGAGTGCATTTGTTTTTCTTTTTGGCCGCACTGTGCAATGTGTGGAACTTCCCCGACCAGGGATCAAACCTGTGCCTCCTGCAGGGGGAGTGCAGAGTCTTAACCACTGGACCACGAGGGAAGTCCTCCCTCTTAGTGAGGAGTTCTTAAAATTGTATGCCTTTTCTCAATACCACAAAGTCAGGCTGAGTGCTTTGAGGTTCCTGTTTATTTTCTCTCAGGCAATACCCTGAAATGCTCAAGTTTGTGAGCTTGCTCCCAATCCCACCGTCAGTCTGACTTTCTACACCTCCTTACTAGCTACCTGAAAAGGCTCACTCTTGCCACCCATAGGAGTCTGTACTAGGATGGGGGAGGGATGTGAGATGGGGGTATGGGTGAGGCACACAGAGTGGTGTAGGTATTTGTGGGCCAGTTGTGGAGGCCCACAGTTGAGGTTTATATCCAGTGGCTAGTGGGTAAGCCTCCTAATAGAGTCTGTGTCTTGGTTAGTAGGAAGAACTGAAAAGTCATTAGTAGTGTCCCTTTGATGAGTTCTGAGCCTTGGTTACTTTGCTCCCAGCCTCTTCCAGCATCTCCCAGTCCCTTAATCTTGGAGATTTCCTCAGCAATATGGATGGAGCAAGAAAGAACTGGGCCTCTTGAGCAGTGTCCCACACAGCTAGGGAAGCCTGGCTCTCACTCACACACTCTCACTTTCCCCTGTGGGAGAAGTCATGGGCTATGGGGTTTCTACTGGCAATAAATCTTGCTGCTTTGGGGGAAGAGTGATGTGGGCAAAACGAAACTGTTTCTCTTACCCTCAGTGTGTCTAATGTTGGATTTTTTTTTTTTTTTTTTTTTTGCCCCAAGAGTGTGCTGGAAGTTCTCCACTCGAGTCCCAGACTCTCACAAAGGTACTTGCATCCCCGGATAATTCAAAATTGGTGTTCTCTGTTGGGATGATAATAGAGAACTCCTATTCTACCAACTTGCTGATATCACTCCAGAAAAAATACAATTCTGAAGAAGAAAATTACCAGGGATAAAAAGGGACATTACATAATGATAAAAATCCACCAAGAATACATTGCTAGCCTAAGTACATGTATGCACCTAACAAAAGATGTTCAAAATACATAAAGCAGGGGCTTCCCTGGTGGCGCAGTGGTTGAGAGTCCGCCTGCCGATGCAGGGGACACGGGTTCATTCGTGCCCCAGTCTGGGAAGATCCCACATGCCGTGGAGTGGCTGGGCCCATGAGCCATGGCCGCCGAGCCTGCGTGTCCGGAGCCTGTGCTCCGCAACGGGAGAGGCCACAACAGTGAGAGGCCCGCGTACCACAAATAAATAAATAAATAAAAACAGAAAGCAAAAAATTATGGAACTGAAACTATAAATAGAAAAGTCCACTATTAAAGTTGGAGATTTCAACACTCCTCTCTTAATAATCCATGGAATAATTAGACAGAATGCAGTAAGGAGATACAATACCTCAAAACCACCATTAACCGAATTAACTTAATTGGAATTTTTAGACCACTTAACTAAATAATAGCCAAATAAACATTCTTTTCAAGTGTACGTGAAACATTATAAAAGTAGACCATAACTTGTGCCATTAAATTTAAATTTGTCTTTAACAAATTTAAAGAAATTAAAAACATAGAAAGTATATTCTCTGACCATAGTGGAAATGAACTAGAAACCACTTATAGAAAGATATTTAGAAAATTCACCAAATATTTGTAAATTACACAACAAATTTCTAAACAATCATTGATCAAAGAGGAAGTCTCAAAAATATTAGAAAATATATTAAAGTAAGTAAAAAACAAAAACACAACATATCAAAGTTTGTGGGATGCACTAAAGCAGTACTTAGAAGAAATTTATACCATTATATGCATATATTATGAATAAAGATATCAAATAAATAATCTAGGTTTCCATCTTAGAAAATAAGAAAAAGAAGAGCAAATTAAAACCTAATCAAGCAGAAGGAAAGAAATGATAAACATAATAAGTTGTTTGTCTATATAGAAAACCCCAAAGATTCTACAAAAAACTGAATTAGAAAGGTTACAGTATACAAACAAGGTCATATATATAAAAAACATACAAGTCAACTTACAGAAAGCAGTCATGTGTCCATATAGTAGCAACAGACAATTGGAAACCAAATCTTAAAAGCGTACCATTTAAAATAGCTCGAAATATTAAATACTTAAGCATCAAGAAAGATGTGAAGGACCTGTATGCTAAGAACTATAAAATACTGATTAAAGAAATCAAAGACCTAAATGAACTGATAAAGATACCATGCTCATGATTTAAACACTTGATATACTTAATTTGTCAATAATACCAAAACTTATCTATGTTTAACACAATCCCAATCGAAATTCCAGCAGGAATTTGTAGGTATAGACAAGCTGATTCTGAAATTTATGCAAAAGGCTGAGAAATGAGAATAATCAAAACAATTACAAAAAATAAGAACAAAGTTGGAAGACTGACATGACACAACCTTAAATCTTGATATAAAACAAGAGTGACCAGACTATATTGTAACAATGAAAGAATAGACCACTGATTATAGGTACAGAAAAGATGTCCAGAAATAGATCCAAATAAATGTGATCAAACGATTTTTAAGAATGGTGAAAAGTCAACTCAATAGAAATAGAATAGTCCTTTCAATAAATGTTGCTTCTGTTTTGAACAACTGAACATGCATATGTCAAAAAAGAACTTTAACTGATACCTCACACCTTATATGTAAGTTAACTCAAAATGTATCATAGACTTAAATGTAAAATACAAAATTATAAATCTTTTAGAAGAAAATAATTGTGACCTTGGGTTAGGAAAATAGGAAATAGGAAAATAGTTTTTAGATATGATACAAGTACTATCATTTAAGAAATATTTGATAAATTAAACTTCATCAAAATTAAAAACTTTTGGGCTTCCCTGGTGGCGCAGTGGTTGAGAGTCCACCTGCTGATGCAGGGGACACGGGTTCGTGCCCCAGTCTGGGAAGATCCCACATGCCGCAGAGCGGCTGGGCCCGTGAGCCATGGCTGCTGAGCCTGTGCATCCTGAGCCTGTGCTCCACAACCGGAGAGGCCACGACAGTGAGAGGCCCGCGTACCGCAAAAAAAAATAAATTAAAAAAATTAAAAACTTTTGGTCTGAGAAATATAATGAATAAAAAGACAAGCTACAGGCTGGGTGAAAAAAATTGCAAATCACATATCCAACGAAGGACTTCAAGACAGAAAAGATAAGGAATTCGCTAAACTCAACAATAAGAAAACAAATAACTCAATTTAAAAAATAGGAAAAATATTTGAACTCATTTTATCAAAGATAAATGCCAATACCAATAAACACATAAAAAGATGTTCAACATTGTTAGTCTGCAATGCAAATTAAAAGCACAATGAATCCCAGTCAAAATCCAGTAACTTATTTTGTGGAGATCAACATTTATATGGAGAAACAAAAGACCCAAAGGAGCCAATCCAATATTGAAGAAAAAGAACAGAATCAGAGGACTGACACTACTTAACTTCAAGGCTTACTATAAAGCTATAGTAACCAACATAGTGTGGTATTGGTGAAAGAATAGACACATGAATGGAACAGAATAGAGAGCCCAGAAATAGACTCACATAAATATAATCAACTGTCCTTTGACAAAGGAGCAAAGGCAATACAATGGAGAAAAGATAGTCTTTATAACAGTCGTGCTGGAAAAATTCTACATTCATGTGCAAAAAAGAATCTAGACACAGACCTCATGCCCTTCACAAAAATTCACTCAAAGTGGATCTACACCTAGATGTAAAACACAAAACTATAAAACTCTTAGAAACATATCAGAAAACTTAGATGACCTTGGGTATGGCAATGACTTTTCAGATACAACACCAAAGGCAACATATATGAAGGAAAAAATTGATAAGCAGGACTTCATTAAAACTAAATATTTCTGCTCTGCAAAAGACACTGTCAAGAGCATAAGACAAGCCACAGATTGGGAGAAAAATATTTGCAAAAGACACATGATAAAGGATTGTTATCCAGAATATACAAAGAACTCTTAAAATTCAACAATAAGAAAACTAACTACCCAGTAAAAAAAATGGGCAGAAGACCTCAAAAGACACCCACCAAAGAAGATATACAGGTGGCAAGTAAGCATATGAAAAGATGATCAACATCACATGTCATTAAAGAATACAAATGAAAACAATGAGATGCTATAATATACATATTAAAATGACCAAAATAAAAAAGCTAGCAACACCAAATATTGTCATTTGGTGGAGCACAAGAACTCTCATTCATTGCCGATGAGAATGCAAAATGGTACAGCCACTGCGGAAGACAGATTGACATTTTCTTACAAAACTAAATACTCTATCATCCAGCAATTGTGCAACTTGTTACTAACTCAAATGAGCTGAAAACTTATGTCCACACAACAACCTGTATGTGTATGTTTACAGTATGTTAATTCATAATTGCCCAAATGTGGAAGCAACCAAGATGTCCTTCAGTATATAAATGGGTAAGTAAACTGTGGTACATCTAGATTATGCAATATTATTCAGTGCTAAAAACAAATGACCTATCAAACCATGAACAGATATGGAGAACCTTAAATGCATATTGACTTTAAAAAGCCAATCTGGAAAGGCTACATACTATATGATTCCAACTGTATGATATTTTGGAAAAGGCAAAACTATGAGGACAGTAAAAAGATGAGTGGTTGCCAGGGGTTGGGGGAGGGAGGGATGAATAGGCAGAGCACAGAGGATTTTTAGGGCTGGGAAACTATTCTGTATGAAACTCTAATGGTGTCTACATGCCATTATACATTTTTCCACACCCATAGAATGTACAACACCAAGAGTGAAACGTAATGTTTAAATGTGGACTTTAGTTAATAGTAGTGTATCAGTATGGGCTCACCAATTGTAACAAATGCACAAAACTATTGTAAAATGTGAATAAGATGGGAAACTGGGGGAAAGGGGGTATATATGGGAATTCACTGTACTTTCTGCTCTTTTTCTGTCAACCTAAAAGCTCTTTAAAAATGAAGTCTATTAATTTTTTTTTTAAAAAACAACAATTTTTTAGTCTCACAAAACTTTCTTTACAATAGCCAAAAACTGGAAACACCCAGATGAGTGAATGGCTAAATAAAATGAGATACGTCTATCTTACATAACATGGAATAGTACTCAGCAATAAGAAGGAACAGCTATTGATACATGCAACTTGTATGGATCTAAAAGGAATTCTGCTAAGTGAAAAAAGCCAATCTCAAAAAGTTATATACTTTATGATTCCATTTATATGACATTCTTGCAATGATAAAATGGAGGCCAGATAAGAGGTTACCAGCAGTTAGGGATGGTGGGGGAAAGGGGATGAATGTGAGCATTAAGGAGTAATAATATGAGAGAGCCTTGTGTTGATGGAACAGTTCTGTATCTTGAAGGTAGTGGTTGTTATACCAAGATACAACAAGTGATAAAATTTGAATAGAATTGAACACACACACACGCGTGTTTATGTAAAACTGGTGACACCTGAATAAGATCAGTAGATTGTATCAATGTCAGTTCCCTGGTTGTAATACTGTACTACAGTTGAACAAGGTGTTATCATTGGGAAAAACTGCAAAAAGGGTATATGGAATCTCTCTGTATTATCTCTTACAACTACATGTAAACTTACAATTATTTCAAAATAAAAATTCAAAAATATTCAGCACTCTATTCATCAATAGGCACAACAAAGGCAGTGAAAAGACAACCACAAACTGGAAGATATCTGCCTAACTCATAACGGATTCGTATACAGACTATATAAAGAATGAATAAAAATTTTTTTAAATTATCAATAGTCCAATAGAAACATAGCAAAGACATTTCACAGAAGATGAAAAATGGCAAATAAACACACAAAAATGTGCTGTATCTCATGAGTAACTAATAAAATACCAATTAAAATTATAATGATATAGGATATCACAACTTGATTACATATATATTTGTATATATTATGCAACTATACATATTTGAACATATACTATGACCATATAGTGTTGGCGGAGACTTGGAGCCTCAGGACCTCTCATACACGGTAGTGAATGTGAAAACGGGTAAAAATCACTTTAGAAAACCACTAGACAACACCCAGAAATTTTCAATCTGGTACATATGTACCTCACGATCCAGAAATTCAACTCCTAGGTCTATATCTACAAAAATTCTTGCCCACTTGTGCAAGAAGACATGCTTATATTAGCTCTTTTCCCAATAGTAAAAATTGAAACCATCCAGAGTCCTGCATCAGTAGAGTGGATTGGTAAATTATGGTATATTCATTCAACAGATTACTCTGTAGCAGTAAAAATGAATGAACCACAAGTATACACATCCACAGGGATGCTGGAGAGGGTGTAGAGAAAAGGGAACCCTCTTGCACTGTTGGTGGGAATGTAAATTGATACAGCCACTATGGAGAACAGTATGGAGGTTCCTTAAAAAACTAAAAATAGATCTACCATATGACCCAGCAATCCCACTACTGGGCATATACCCTGATAAAACCATAATTCAAAAAGTCATGTACCACAATGTTCATTGCAGCTCTATTTACAATAGCCAGAATATGGAATCAACCTAAGTGTCCATCGACAGATGAATGGATAAAGAAGATGTGGCACATATATACAATGGAATATTACCCAGCCATAAAAAGAAATGAAATTGAGTTACTTGTAGTGATGTGGATGGACCTACAGTCTGTCATACAGAGTAAAGTAAGTCAGAAAGAGAAAAACAAATACCATAGGCTAACACATATATACGGAATCTAAAAAAAAAAAAATGTTCTGAGGAACCTAGAGGCAGGACAGGAATAAAGATCCAGACGTAAAGAATGGACTTGAGGACATGGGGAGGGGGAAGGGTAAGATGGGATGAAGTGAGAGAGTGGCATGGACATATATACACTACCAAATGTAAAACAGACAGCTAATGGGAAGCAGCCGCATCGCACAGGGAGACCAGCTCAGTGATTTGTGACCACCTAGAGGAGTGGGATACGGAGGGTGGGAGGGACACCCAAGAGGGAGGGGATATGGGGATACATGTATACATATAGGTGATTCACTTTGTTATACAGCAGAAACTAACACAACAATGTAAAGCAATTATACTCCAATAAAGATGTTAAAAAACAACAAACAGATTTTTGTTCAGGATCTACCCTGAACTTAAACAAGGCCAGCAAGATTTTGCACCCTGTTCTCTTATCACTAGGTCTGTAAGAAATGAAATATACTGGCGAGATTCTGAATACATTATTGAAACAAATAACCAGGAAAAATGATTGCCCTAATAGGACTGTGAAGTACCTTGGTGCTGGACAAGAGATACTCCATTAATGCTGACTAGAACAGCATAGCTTTGAGACTTGGATCACAGAGCCCTCCCTCATTAAAAGAAGCCCATATGGCTCACAAACATATCTAAGACCCCCAACTATGTGCTTCCTTCAACCTCAGATCTTTAATCAACACAGATGCTGAGATTTTAGCCAAGGTGCTTGCCCTGCATCTGAATAAACTGTTCCTGCAATTAATTAACCCAGACCAAGCAGTTTTTGTGCTGGTCACAGATCCTCTGGCAACCAGAGGAGACCCTCATCCATCATCTCACACCACCGAACTCCCCATTTATATCCCATCCTCAGACTGAGGAGCATATGAGGAGAGAGTGAGTCTCTTTATGTTTCAAACATTAGTTAGTTTGGGTATAAGATGAGTTTTCTTCTTTAATTCCACAAGATTCCATCTCCTCAAATATTATGAAATGAAGCTTGCCCATTGTTTTACAAAACAAGCAAAAGTTTCTTCATTTTTTTTTTATTGTTCAATATACCCAAAGATTTTTTTCTAGGTATACATATACCTTGTTATCGATAACAACTAAATATTCATATTGTTAACACCATGCAACCCGAACTAGCAAGTGAATGTGATTTATTACTAATCCACTTTCCACAATGTTGAGGTCTCCTTGAAAACCATTTTAAATCTAATCCCTGTCAAGAGTGTTGAATTTTAAAAGAAAACAGATTTCTGTGATTCTTCCTCAGGGCTTTGATATTATCTCCCCAAACATAGAGTGGGATGGAGGCAGAATTAGACAACATGTTTACAATTCCATAATGTTTTAAGAGCAACAAACATTTTTTTCATTTAAAGGTAAAGATTAAGGAAGAATTAGAAAATCTGCACAAATGTTAACAGCAGGGCAACAGAACGGCAGTGGGAAGTAGGTGGGAGATTACAACACCCTACCCTGATTCTCTACTGTTGATGGAGTGTCAGTTTCATATTATCCTGCAACTGACTCTTCTAATTCTCTCACCCACCGCAACTGTACAGTCTCTAATAATTTCCATTCCCGGTCTCTTTGTGGTTTTTTAAAGATATCTTCAGTAATATTTATTAGAAAGAAGTTTTTACATTTGCTTTAAAGCATATTCTTTTTTTTTTTTTTTTTTTTTTTTTTGGTACGCGGGCCTCTCACTGTTGTGGCCTCTCCCGTTGCGGAGCAGAGGCTCCGGACGCACAGGCTCAGCGGCCATGGCTCACGGGCCCAGCCGCTCCGCGTCATGAAGGATCTTCCCGGACCGGGGCACGAACCCGTGTCCCCTGCATCGGCAAGCGGACCCTCAACCACTGCGCCACCAGGGAAGCCCAAGCATATTCAATTTTAGTTGTCCAAGTTTATTACACCTTTAGACTAAACTATTTTCATGGGAAAATATCCTTAAATTGATGATGAAAATAAAATTGAGAAACCAAGCTTCAGTAGGCACATGTTTGATGGAAAAAAAAAAAAAAACCTTTATCAAACTTACAAATTCCAAATAACTGTGGATCATTGAATGGTACCCTGTAATGGGCAACTGTCATGGGAAGCTGTCAGCCATATCTTTAGTCAGACAAATAAATTGGAACACTTACGTTGCAGATAAAATTACTATTTTTTATTCTGCGAGGTTCCATGTTGTGTTACTTGCACATCACAGCAGTTTCTGACATTTAAGAAAGTCTACATATTACAAAAAAGGCTCCCTCACTTTCATTTCTCAATCATAGCCTCTTAATTAGATTCATTCAAATGAATCAACTCATATCTTGCTTCAAGAGCCATCAGAAAGTAAACTAAAACTAAAGTGTACTTTAATAAAACAAATTGAAAGCAACTATTACTCCAGAGTAACAGATAGTAGAACTTAATTCACTAAAATAAACGTTATAACCCATTTAGAATATTGGGTCAAAATCTGTTTATGAAGAAAAACCCATTTTCTCTTCTTGAATCCCTTCAGATTTTTGTTAACTTCAGTAAATTTGGCACATTATTAAACCCAAAATAGTGCTTTTATAATTTAGAAATATTAGTAATACTACTATATGGGACTTATACTCCCCTTATATTTAGCATATTGAAATGTATAATGTATAGAATCCCTTACAAAATGTGTCATAATTCATATTTTAAATGTTCAAACTAACCAGAATTGTAGTAAAAATAATAATGCTTAAAACTTTTTTGTATTGCCTCTAATTTGAATTGGATTTTAATAATCACAATAATGCCTTTCAAAGATTACCTTAAAAATAAATTAAGTAAACCTGGATAATTTAATTAAAAATGTTCAAAAATCATAAAAAGTAAACTGAAAAATGAAAATTTTTAATGATAACATTGTAAATAGAACATTTCAACAGATATAATAATATCATTTAAAAACTTTCAGGTCTCTAAATAGACATTTCTCCAAAGAAGATATACAGACTGCCAACAAACACATGAAAGGATGCTCAACATCATTAATCATTAGGGAAATGCAAATCAAAACTACAATGAGATATCATCTCACACTGGTCAGAATGGCCATCATCAAGAAATCTACAAACAATAAATGCTGGAGAGGGTGTGGAGAAAAGGGAACCCTCTTGCACTGTTGGTGGGAGTGTAAATTGATACAGCCACTATGGAGGTTCCTTAAAAACTACAAATAGAACTACCATACGACCCAGCAATCCCACTATTGGGCATATACCCTGAGAAAACCATAATTCAAAAAGAATCATGTACCAAAATGTTCATTGCAGCTCTATTTACAATAGCCAGGACATGGAAGCAACCTATGTGTCCATCAACAGATGAATGGATAAAGAAGATGTGGCACATATATACAATGGAATATTACTCAGCCATAAAAAGAAACGAAATTGAGTTATTTGTAGTGAGGTGGATGGACCTAGAGTCTGTTATACAGAGTGAAGTAAGTCAGGAAGAGAAAAACAAATACCATATGCTAACACATATATATGGAATCTAAAAAAAGAGAAAAATGGTTCTGAAGAACCTAGGGGCAGGACAGGAATAAAGATGTAGACATAGAGAATAGACTTGTGAACACGGGGAGGGCGAAGGGTAAGATGGGATGAAGTGAGAGACTGGCATGGACATATATACACTACCAAATGTGAAATTGATAGCTAGTGGGAAGCAGCTGCATAGCACAGGGAGATCAGCTCGGTGCTTTGTGACCACCTAGAGGGGTGGGATAGGGAGGTTGGGAGGGAGGGAGACGCAAGAGGGAAGAGATATGGGAACATATGTATATGTATAACTGATTCACTTTCTTAATAAAGCAGAAACTAACACACCATTGTAAAGCAATTATATTCCAATAAAGATGTTAAAAAAAAAAACTTTCAGGTCTCAAATCTACTCTAGAAATATGGAAAAATTGTTTTTGTTAAATTACTTGGAAAAATCTTCTTTTCTTAAAGGGAAAGCTATCTAAGTTCAATCTGCTTTCAAGAAGTAGCAATATAAAAACAATAACACATAACTCTAAAAGGACAAAAACACAAAGAGGCACCACAACCACGCCAGCTGCAATTAATGCCTTTGCCAATCAGATTCATCAGATTGTGTGTGTGTACATGCATGCATATGTGTAGAAAAGTATTTACAGTTAAATTTCTCTGGGAAAGAATGAATAAAAGGAGATCATATTATGTAATTCTAAAATTACTAGGTAAGAAATAATTTTCTAGTGTCAATTGTTTGTAACTAACACAATCATTCTACCACCAGTTAGTTTTACACTAGTAAGTGTAGTATTGTATTATGGTAATAATGTGTAATTAGTATTTCTTACCATTTCATGTGACCTTTTTGGAGAAGGTCAATGGGGCGTTCTTATGGGAAAGACCAGCTTAAAATGGGATTCTTACAGCAATTTTAAAATTTAACCCCACTAAATTTCACCCAAGTAGAACATACATTTATTGAAATTTTTTTAAACAAATGAGGTTATACTGAAGTTAACATTACTTGTACTTTCATTGTAGGTGATAGCCAGGCAGATGTGTTCTAAATCTACCAACCAAATGACTTTTTAAAAAAGTACTCAGGGGTGGAGTCAAGATGGTGGACTAGAAGGATTGGAATTCGCATCTCTGTACAACTAAGGCACCTACCAGGCACTGGTGGGGAACCACAGACACCTAAGGGGATGGGAGGAACCCCCAGTGACCAGGTAGGACATGGGGCATGGGGGGATGAGGGGGAAGGAGAAGTGGAGGCGGAATGGGACTGGTACCTCTGAGGGGCAGCTGGGGGAGGGGAAGGGATCCCATGCCTGAAGGGGGAAATTGGGGGACCATTGGGAGGGCAGAGGGTCAAAAGGGAGCGTGGCCAGGTTTCCCCTGCCCACTTGGGCCCATGGGAGCCTGCTGAGATCTCGGGCCTAATCCTCTACCCACCAAGGCCCCCTCCATCCACGCAGGTCCTGAGGGAGTGGGAGGGTGGGAAGGGGGAGCAAAAGTAAAAGCCAGACCTCCAGGACCAGCATCCCTGAGGGGAAGCTGTGGGGAAGTGGAGGAGTTCCTACACCCAGCCAGACCCACGACTGGTTAGGGGTCCAGCGGGGACAGGGGAAACCCTGGGGGAGACCCAGGCAGGGAGGGGGTGGCACAGAGGAATGGAAGGGAATGTGGCCAGCACTTCCCCTGTCCACTTAGGCACTGGGGAACCTGATAGGCTCCTGGGCCTAATCCTCTGTCCTTGGAGCCTCCCTCCTAACAGCGAGAGCCCAGGCCCTGCCCCTACACCCCACCCAGGGCCCTACCTCTACATTTGGAGACCCGCTCTGAAACTCCCCTCCAACCACACTGGGCCTAAACCCCACCCACACACCCTCACCCAGGGCCTTACCTCTAAACTCTGGAACTCCACACTACAGAGGGTGCCCTTTGGATGCACGCTGTCTCTCCCCTTCTGCCCACAGGTCCTAAGCAGAGGTCCCGCCCCATGCTTGAACGTCAGCGCCCCCCAGGTCCCACCCCACCCTAAACCCCACCCCTGCCTAAGTTCCAGCCCCCACCTAACTCCACCCTCCATAGCCAAGGCTTTTTTTTTTCTTTTTTCTGTTGTGGTTTTGCTTTACCTTGTTGCAGTTGTGTCAATTATATTTTTATATCTTCTAATATATTTTTTATATTCCTAATATTATTTTGTTTTTTGTCCTTTGTTATTATACTGCTCCTTTTTTTCTTTCCTTTTTTTTTTTTCTGCGCCACATGGCTTATGGGATCTTGGTTCCCAGGCTGGAAGACGGGCCCAAGCTCCTGCGGGGGGAGCTCAGAGTCCAAACCGCTGGACTAATAGAAAACCTCAGATCCCAAGGAATATTAATTAGAGTGAGGCCTCCTGGGGGTCCGCATCTCGGCACCAAGACCCAGCTCTACCCAACTGCCTGCAAACTCCAGTGCTGGACATCTCAGGCCAAACAACCAGTAAGAGAGGAATACAGCCCCACCCATAAGAAGAAAAAAATGAAACAACAAAAAGATATGTTACAGATGAAGGAGCAAGATAAAAACCTAAAGATCAAATAAATGAAGATGAAATAGGCAACCTATATGAAAAAGAATTCAGAGTAATGATAGTAAAGATGATCCAAAATCTTGGAAACAGAATGGAGAAAATACAAGAAACATTTAACAAGGTTCTAGAAGAACTAAGAGCAAACAAACAGTGATTAACAACACAATAACTGAAATTAAAAATACTCTAGAAGGAATCAGTACTACAATAACTGAGGCAGAAGAATGGATAAGTGACCTGGAAGATAAAATCGTGGGAATAACTGCCAGGGAGCAGAATAAAGAAAAAAGAATGAAAAGAATTGAGGACAGTCTCAGACACCACTGGGACAACATTAAATGCACCAACATTTGAATCATAGGGGTCCGAGAAGAAGAAGAGGAAAATAAAAAAGGGTCTGAGAAAATATTTGAAGAGATTATAGTCGAAAACTTCCTTAACATGGGACAGGAAATAGTCAGTGAACTCCAGGAAGCTCAGAGAGTCCCAGGCAGGATAAACCCAAAGAGAAACACACGGAGACACATATTAACCAAACTATGAAAAATTAAATACAAAGAAAAAATGTTAAAAGCAGCAAGGGAAAAGCAACATATAACATACAAGGGAATCCCCATAAGGTTCACAGCTGACCTTTCAGCAGAAACTCTGGAAACCAGAAGGGAATGGCAGAACATATAAAAAGTGATGAAAGGGAAAAATCTACAACCAAGATTACTCTATCCAGCATGGATCTCATTCAGATTCGATGGAGAAATCAAAAGCTTTCCAGACAAGCAAAAGCTATGAGAATTCAGCACCATCAAACCAGCTTTGCAACAAATGAAAAAGGAACTTCTCTAGGCAGGAAACACAAGAGAAGAAAAAGACCCACAAAAACAAACCCAAATCAATTAATAAAATGGTAAGAGGAACATACATATTGATAATCACCTTGAACGTAAATGGATTAAATGCTCCAACAAAAAAACACAGACTGGCTGAAGGGATACAAAAACAAGACACTTATATACGCTGTCTACAACAACCCACTTCAGACCTAGGAATACATACAGACTGAAAGTGAGTGGATGGAAAAAGACATTCCATACAAATGGAAATCACAAGAAAGCTGGAGTAGCAATACTTGTAACACATAAAATAGACTTTAAAATAAAGATAATTACAAGAGATAAGGAAGTACACTACATAATGAACAAGGGAATCAATCCAAGAAGAAAACATAACAAGTATAAATATTTATGCACCCAACATAGGAGCACCACAATACATAAGGCTAATGCTAACAGACATAAAAGGAGAAGTCAACATTAAAACAATAATGGGGGGGGGGCATTTAACACCTCACTTACAGCAATGGACAGATCATCCAGGCAGAAAATAAATAAGGAAACACAAGCTTTAAATGACACAATAGACCAGATTGACTTAACTGATATTTTAAGACATTCCACCCAAAAGTGGAAGAATATACTTTCTTCTCAAGTGCACACGGAACGTTCTCCAGAACAGATCACATCTTGGGTCACAAATCAAGCCTTGGAAAATTTAAGATTATTGAAATCGTATCAAGCATACTTTCCGACTACAACGCTATGAGATTAGAAATCAATTTCAGGAAAAAAAAACAGTAAAAAACACAAATACATGGAGGCTAAACAGTGTGCTGCTAAATAACCAAGAGATCACTGAAGAAATCAAAAAATACCTAGAGACAAATGACAACGAAAACACAGTTATCCAAAACCTATGGGATGCAGGAAAAGCAGTTCTAAGAGGGAAGTTCATAGCAATTCAAGCTCACGTCAAGAAACAAGAAAAATCACAAATAAACATTCTAACCTTACACCTAAAGCAACTAGAGAAAGAACAAAGAAAACCCAAAGTTAATAGAAGGAAAGAAATCATAAAGATCAGAGCAGAAATAAATGAAATAGAAACAAAGAAAACAGTAGCAGAGATCAATAAAACTAAAAGCTAGTTCTTTGAGAAGATTAACAAAATTGATAAACCTTTAGCCAGACTCATCAAGGAAAAAAGGAAGAGGACTCAAATCAAAGAAATTAGAAATGAAAAAAAGGAGAGATTACAACTGACACAGCAGAAATACAAAACATCATAAGAGACTATTACAAGCAACTATATGCCAATAAAATAGACAATCTGGAAGAAATGTACATATTCCTGGAAAAGTACAACCTTGTAAGACTGAACCAGGAAGAATTAGAAAATATAAACAGACTAATCACAGGTGATGAAATTGAAACTGTAATTAAAAATCTTCCAACAATCAAAAGTCCAGGACCAGATGGCTTCACAGTCAAATTCTATTAAACATTTAGAGAAGAGTTAACACCTATCTTTCTCAAACTCTTCCAAAAAACTGCAGAGGGAGGAACAGGAGGAACACTCCCAAACTTGTACTACAAGGCCACCATCACAGTGATACCAAAACCAGACAAAGATACTATAAAAAAAGAAAATTATAGACCAATATCACTGATGAACATAGATGCTAAAATCCTTAACAAAATACTAGCAAACAGAATCCAACAACACATTAAAAGGATCATATACCAGGATCAAGTGGGATTTATCCCAGGGATGCAAGGATTCTTCAATATATGCAAAACAATCAATGTGATACACCATGTTAACAAATTTAAGAATAAAAACGATATGATTATCTCAATAGATGCAGAAAAAGCTTTTGACAAAATTCAACACACATTTATGATAAAAACTTCCAGGAAGTGGGCACAGAGGGAACTTACCTCAACATAATAAAAGCCATATATAACAAACCCACAGCAAACATCATTCTCAATGGTGAAAAACAGTAACCATTTCCTTTAAGATCAGGAACAAGACAAGGATATCCACTCTCACCACTGTTATTCAACATAGTTTTGGAAGTCTTAGCCCCAGCAATCAGAGAAGAAAAAGAAAAGGAATACAAACCAGAAAATAAGAAGTAAAACTGTCACTGTTTGCCGATGACATGACACTATACATAGAAAATACTAAAGATGCCACCAGAAAACTACTAGAACTAATCCATGAATTTGGTAAGGTTGCAGGATAAAAATTAATGCACAGAAATCTCTTGCATTCCTATACACTAATGATGAAAAATCTGAAAGAGAAATTAAGGGAACACTCCCATTTACCATTGCAACAAAAAGAATAAAATACCTAGGAATAAACCTACCTAAGGATACAAAAGACCTGTATGCAGAAACTATGAGACACTGATGAAAGAAATTAAAGATGATACCAACAGATGGAGAGATATACCATGTTCTTGGATTGGAAGAATCCACATTGTGAAAATGACTATACTACCCAAAGCAATCTATAGATTCAATGCAATCTCTATCAAACTACAAATGGCATTTTTCACAGAACAAGAACAAAATATTTCACAATTTGTATTGAAACACAAAAGACCCCAAATAACCATAGCAATCTTGAGAACATAAAACAGAGATGGAGAAATCATGCTCTCTGATTTCAGACTATACTACAAAGCTACATTAATCAAGACAGTATGGTACTGGCACAAAAACAGAAATATAGATCAATGGAACAGGACAGCAAGCCCAGAGATAAACCCAGGCACATCTGGTCACCTTATCTTTGATAAAGGTGGCAAGAATATAAAATGGAGAAAACACAGTCTCTTCAGTAAGTGGTGCTGGGGAAAATGGATAGGTACATGGAAAAGAATGAAATTAGAACACTCCCTAACACCAAACACAAAAGTAAACTCAAAATGGATTAAAGATCTAAATGTAAGGCCAGAAACTATCAAACTCTCAGAGGAAAACATAGGCAGAACACTCTATGACATAAATCACAGCAAGATCCTTTTTGACCCACCTCCTAGAGTAATGGAAATAAAAACAAAAATAAACAAATGGGACCTAATGAAACTTCAAAGCTTTTGCACAGCAAAGGAAACCATAAACAAGATGAAAAGACAACACTTAGAATGGAAGAAAATATTTGCAAATGAAGCAACTGACAAAGGATTAATCTCCAAAATATACAAGCAGCTCATGCAGCTCAACATCAAAACAACAAACAACCCAATCCAAAAATGGGCAGAAGACCTAAATAGACATTTCTCCAAAGAAGACATACAGATGGCCAACAAATACATGAAAAGACCGTCATCATTACTAATCATTAGAGAAATGCAAATCAAAACCACAATGAGGTATCACCTCATACCGGTCAGAATGGCCATCATCAAAAATCTACAAACAATAAATGCTGGAGAGGGTGTGGAGAAAAGGGAACCCTCCTGCAATGTTGGTCGGAATGTAAATTGATACAGCCACTATGGAGAGCAGTATGCAAGTTCCTTAATAAACTAAAAATAGATCTACCATATGACCCAGCAATCCCACTACTGGGCATATACCCTGAGAAAACCATATTTCATAAAGAGACATGTACCACAATATTCACTGCAGCACTATTTACAATAGCCAGGACATGGAAGCAACCTAAATGTCTACTGACAGATGAATAGATAAAGAAGATGTGGCACATATATACAATGGAATATTACTCAGCCATAAAAAGGAACGAAACTGAGTTTTTTGTATTGAGGTGGACGGACCTAAAATCTGTCTTACAGAGTGAAGTAAGTCAGAAAGAGTAAAACAAATACCGTATGCTAACGCATATAGATGGAATTTTAAAAAGCAGTACTGATGAGCCTAGTGGCAGGGCAGGAATAAAATCACAGAAGTACAGAACAGACTTGAGGGACGGGGGTGTAGGGGAAGCTGGGATGAAGTGAGAGAGTAGCACTGACATATATACACTATCAAATGTTAATTGGATGGCTAGTGGGAAACTGCTGCATAGCATAGGGAAATCAGCTCTGTGCTTTGTGAAGACCTAGAGGGATGGGATAGGGAGGGTGGAAGGGAGGCTCAAGAGGGAGGGGATATGGGGATATATGTATACATATAGCTGATTCACTTTGTTGTACAGCAGAAACTAACAACACTGTAAAGCATTTAAACTCCAATAAAGATGTGAGAAAAAAAAAAGTACTCAGCCACTAGTTTTAGAAATAAATTTAAAAGTCTTATAAATATTGTTTCCTATTTTGTTTATTTAGCAAAATAAAAAGTTATTTTATACATATTTGCTGGGAGAATATTATTTTTCTGTTTAAAAAAATTAATAAAAATATCACCTGGGTTATAGAGGAATCTGAAAAATTTGTAAAAAGAAAGATATATTTTGTAATCTCAATGTTTACATTACTGTTGATAAAGTTATTTTGAATTAAAATGTCAGTGATTTTTCTTGAAAATGGGAACGTTTAAACTTCATAAATTCTTAAAGATTGAAATTAGTTAATTTAAAAGGTTTTCAAAAAGAAATTCTTTGAGTGTAGGGTGATTAAAAGGTTTTAGAAACAGTGGTGATAGATGCACAACAGTGTGAATGTAATTAACACCACTGAATTATACACTTAAAAATGGGTAAAATAGTAAATTTTATGTTATATGTATTTCACCACAATAAAAAAAGAGGAAGCAGAGATTGTTTGGTTCTGTGATAGGGATATCCATGAAGAATTAGTTGTGCAATCCTTAGAGTCCTATTTGTACAAGGGGCTTATCTTTGAGAATTTTACCTAAATATTATTTATCTCAGTTTCTACTTGGAAGTGGTTTTATTTTTGATATCCAAAGAAAACTGGCTTGTAGAAGGAAAATGAAAGGGCTTATCAAGAATAAGATGTGTAGAAAATAACATATTAAAAAAATGAAAATGGTATTATACCAAATGTTAATGGTATATTTTGGAAAATATATGCTATTTGTTTATGCCAAAATATTCTCAGAAATATTTAATGCCACATGGAACAGTTACTCAAATACAAGACTATTGGAATGTAGGCTTAATGGTACAGTTTCAACAAGTTATTTGATGAAAATATTCTTCATATATTCATCAGCAAATCCTTAGTTATATTATTTGTGCCAACCACTGGTCTAAACAAAGGGGATACAAAAATAAACATGGTATCTGTCCTACACATAATATTCTGGAAGGAGAAAGAAAGAGAGTGTGTGGTCAGCAGGACTGTGGCCCCAGCATCTCTGCTTACCTGTATTATGCCCATGAATATATTACCCTACATGGCAAAAGGAAATCTAGGTTGGAATTAAGGTTGCTAATCAGCTGACCTTAAAATAGAGAGATTATCCTGTATCACCCAGGTGTCCTTATTGCAATCACATTGGCCCATTAAGTGGAAGAAGAAGGCAGAAGCATGAGTCAGAGAGATGCAGCCGGAGAATCTGTAGCATGAGAGGGACTCCTATTGCTGATTTCAAAGGTGGACAAGGCAAGGCCACAGATAAAAGAAGGTTGGTGGTCTCTAGAATTTAGGAACAGCCCTCACGTAAGAGCCAGCAAACTAAAAGAGGAATGCAATCCTATCACCACAAGGAAATGAATTCTACCAACAACCTGAAAGAGCAAAGAACCAGATTCTCTCTCCTCTAGAGTCTGCAGAGGGCAACACAAGCCCTATTGACACTTTGACTTTAGCCTGGTGAGACTTGTACCAGACTTGTGACCGTCAGCCGTTTATTACCGTCTGGGCTAGAACTCGGTTTGGTATTCTTATATAACTTCAAGGGAGGCTAAGAAATGTAGTCTAGGTGTGTATTTAGGAGAAAAATAAAGTAGGTTTGGTGAAGAGCTAGCCAGTCTCTCTGAAGCACGACTCAATGGAAAAAGTAACCAAGCGTATGAATAGATAATTTCCCCAAAATGCAATAAATGCAATAATTTTAAGGCATTTAACATTACCATGAATCAAAAGTACAAATTTTTTTAAAAGTTACAATTTTTCACTTACCAAATTGGCAAAGATCTTTTTTAAATGATAATATCTGATATTGGACTAGATCAGGGGAAAACAATAGTCTCATACCAGGCTGGAAAAAGCATACATCTTCTGTAAGGGCAATTTGGCAGCGTATGTCAGAGTTTTGTGGTTTTTTTAAATTGAAGTATAGTTGATTTACAATGTTGTGTTAGTTTCGGGTGTACAGCAAAGTGATTCAGTTATACGTATATATACATATTATTTTTCATATTTTTTTCCATTATGGTTTATTACAGGATATTAACTATAGTTCCCTGGGCTATACAGTAGGATCTTGTTGCTTATCTATATTTTATGTATAGGAGTTTGTATCTGTTAATCCCAAACTAATTTATCCCTCCCCAACTCCCTTTCCCTTTTAGTAACCATAAGTTTGTTTCCTATGTCTGTGAGTCTGTTTCTATTTCGTAAGTAAGTTCATTTGTGTCTGTTACAGTTTTCAAAATGCACATCCTGAGATCCAGCAACGTGATATCCAGGAATTAGTCTAAGAAAAATATTAAACATCTTTAAAATTTCACTCTAGCAACACTTAAGATGGGGAATATGAGTAGACAAATATACATTTGAATGTATTTTACTGAATTGGATTCTTTTTACAACTAGCATGTATTCTTTCTGTAATGTTTTAAAAAACTATTTTAAAATATTCCTAGGTAAAGTAGTTTTACCTAGGAATTAACTTTTAAGAATGTAACCCAAGGAAATAGTTAAAGAAGTATGCAAAGACTTTATTACAGCATTGTTGAAACACTCTAAATGTTCAACAATAGTATTTTGGTTAAATAAAATATATTACATCTATTCAGTGAAATGCAACACACTCATTAAAAACAATGTTGTAGTGGGATACTTACTAACATGGACAAATATGAAATATATATTTTATTTAGTAGGAAAAAATTTACAAAATATTATGTACAGTATTGAAAATTCCTTGAAAAGAGAAAGTGTACATCAGCATGTATTACACACATAGTACGTACCTAGCAAAAAGTATGAAAGGCATTTATATCGTTATAATAGAATGTGGAATTATAGGCGGTATTTATTTTCTCTTTATTGCTTTTCTTTTTTTTTAAATAATTTTATAATAACGCTGTATTGTTTTTATAATACAAAAATGTACTATAAGAAACAAAAAATACAGATAGGAGGAGGTTCTAGAATTCAATTTCTGAAAACAAGAACGGCATCTATGTAATAACTTTACAATATATAGATTTCTTATCTTTAATCTAGACTATTCTGTTACAATGGCCTCTAAGAGTATGATCTTTTTGGCTCCCTTTCCTTCCAACACATTGATCAGAGAATTGTGACTAGCCATCAGAATTACCTGAAAGTAGGGCTTCCCTGGTGGCGCAGTGGTTGAGAATCCGCCTGCCGATGCAGGGGACACGGGTTCATGCCCCGGCCCGGGAAGATCCCACATGCCGCGGAGCAGCTAGGCCCATGAGCCATGGCCGCTGAGCCTGTGCGTCTGGAGCCTGTGCTCCGCAACGGGAGAGGCCATAACAGTGAGAGGCCCACGTACCGCCAAAAAAAAAAAAAAAAAGAATTATCTGAAAGTAATCTAGCTGATCTGGAAACTCTTAGCTAGAGGGAACAAAGGAGATCAGAATATTTCCATGAAATATAGGTCAGTTCTTCAGAAAGCGTTGCCTACACCTATGTACATGTGGAATAATAGTCTCTGTTACTAAACTAACTGCATATAAGATGAATGAGCCCTATTTACAATTACACTAAGAGAAAGAAAAGAATAGTGACCAGTTTACTCCAGTATGCTTGGGAAAGATAGTTACCTATAAATCAATCAAACGAGATCTTAAACTCCTATTATGTGATTTGTGGGGAAGGCAAATGAGCAAGCAAATGACACAGACCTATTGTCAAGAATTTAATTTACAGTCTAGATAGTTGCTCCTTTGGCATTTTCCAATGAACATCATTATGGTCAAAGACTATGATATTCAGGTATACTATTTCTGAGATAGAGACGATCTGAGTGATGACAAAGTCTAGGGTGGGGCTGAAGTGTGGAGAAAGTGAAAGTCATCAGAATAAAGATATCAATTACTGGGAAGCTAGAGCATTGGGTGAAATCTTCTTCATGGACACTGAACTTACAAGTATGAAGACATGAGGAAGAGAAGAAAACTATAACCCAGGTGTCAAAGTTTTTATTGAGATGTATTGGAAGCTTAATTAGAAGGGAGGGAGAAAGAAGTTTCAAACAAGAAGTTTTTGCTCATAGTGCTGGAGTACTGGGCTGGAAGTGACTGGGATGTTGATCCCTCCTTCTAGAACTGGGATAAGCTAAACCTGGAAGGTAGAGCCACCTTCACTTGAATTGCTTGAGGTGTCCTCAAAGAGGATCTAAGTTTCAGTTGAGGTCAAGAGGTAAAATATATGACAAGGCTAAGGAAGTAGGAGGTTTTGTTTACTATAGAATGGTGTTCCAGAAATAATTAATACAATAGAAATAATATTAGCTAACAATTATAAAGTGCATACTATATGCTTAACTCATTTGCTCTTCACAATAACCCAAGATTAGTGCTACATTATCCCCATTTTCCAGCTTGAAGAAACAGGCATGAGAGATTAAGTGATTTGCCCAATATCATATGGTTTGTAAGTGGCACAGCTGCAATTCAAACCAGGCAGTCCAGTTCCAAAGTTCATACTTTGAAGCACAAATCTCTTCTCCAAAGAAAAGATTTGGAAAAGAGAGGAAAAGTGGGAGGAAGATATCCTCCTTTCTCAAGACTGAATAATATTTCATTGTGTAAATGCACCGCATTTTTTATCCATTCATCCATTGATGGGCATTTGGGTTGTTGTCTCCATATCTTGGCTATTGTAAATAATGCTGCAATAACCACGGGTACATGGTAGAAATCCTGTTTTCATTTATTTTGGGTACATACACAGAAGTGGAATTGCTGGATCATGTGGTAGATATATTTTTAATTTTTTGAGGAAACTCCATATTGTTTTTCCATAGTGATTGGACCAATTTACACTCCCACCAACAATGTATAAGTGTTCCATTTTCACCACACCCTCACTATCACCTGTTGTCTCTTGTCTTGATGACAGCCATTCTAACAGGTATGAGGTGATATCTCATTGTGGTTTGGATATGCATTTCCCTGAGGGTTTCTGATGTTGAGCATCTTCTCATGTGCCTGTTGACCACTTTGATGTCCCCTTTGGAAAAATGTCTATTTAGTTCTTCTGCCCATTTTTTAATCAGATTCTTTAAACTTACACAATGTACGAGTCAAATTTATTCAATATTTCTTTTAAAAAAGAAAGGGAGGAATACTCAGAGAAGAGGAAGCAACAAAGTGATGAGTCCCAGAGGCAAAACCAACAAGGTCAGGGAGAATCTGAAAATGGTAGGAATCACAGGAGATAAATGTTCCTTTTAAAAAATTTGCTTGGATATAACACTGATTATGACATTACTCATACTTAAAACTTTAAATATGTGTATGTGTATTCACCTCTAAATAGCAATTTCAAAATAATAACATAAATTACTGCTGAGAAATCTACAGAGTACATCCCCACACACACACTTAGGTCAAATGTTGTTGATCAGTATGCTTAATCTCGTTAGATGCCTTTTTATAATATAATTCTAACAAATGTTTCCTAGGAAACTACATCTCTGGAAAACACAGTACTGTTTGTTTCTTACTGGGTCCATACAAAAGAGGAAATAAAGTAAAACTGAGAGAAGGTAGCCAGAAGAAAATCAGGCTCCAAAATACAGAGCCATGATTAAATTTCACTTGTAAAGACAGATATCATATATTTTGTATTTAAGCCTTTGAGCATAAAATTAATACAGGTAGTATAATATGTATAGCTTTATAATGTTATAAGTAAAAATGCCAAAATTAGAAAAATTTTGAGAAATTAATCAGTATTTAAAACTTCATTGTATTCTTAGGATTCTTTTCAGCCCATCTCCCATATTCTCCATATCATTTATGAATAGGAAAATTAGTCTGGATACAATATTATGCTAAAAAATGATGAATAAGTATTTATGCAAAAAATTAAGTAAAAGAAAGACAGGTTTTTCACTTGAAAAAGAGAGATAACACAAGCAAAATTGCTTTGGCTTTGAATTACGCAGATATTGCCTCAATTCTCCATTTCACATTCTTTATGTAGACCAGACCTGTGACAAAGGTTTCAACTAACAAGCACACTTAACACTTCAGTTGTTTACCATGCCTTAAATCTGACCATTTTGGAGCGTCTTCAAATGGGCCAGATGAGAAACTACTTAATTAGGATTTTAATTATTTTCTTGCATTCTGATAATATCTGGAAGTCTCTGAGAAGCAGCTTGTTTCTGCAGTTTCTCAGCTGCTAACACTGTTCCCCAAGGCGGTGTTTGTGGTTAATTCCCAGCTCTGGGGAGCACCAGATAGAAGCTGCATACTGCAGAGCAGGGAGGTGCTACAGCGGGCCTGCCTGAACTTTTGTTGCAGCCTGAACTCCATCATCTCAGTGGGACACAACTGTCTCCTTTCAGTAGGATGAAGTTAGTGTATTTTGGCTTCAAAATCATGTTGTATCTTTGAACTTCTCTGTATTCCTACAGTGATTGAGTTCTGAGTAATAAAGTGAGAGTCAGCTGTTAATTCCAGCTTTTAAGCAGACATAGCTAAAAGTACATGTGTGTATGTGAAGTTCAGATATTTAAATATCAATATTTTCAGCCCAAAAATTCTTTTTTAAGGGTGAGAGAATTAATTTGATTATGAAAATTGTCCCCAGTTTAAGATTTAACAGCAAAGAAAAAAAAATCTCTATTAGTGTTTAGGAGCATCTCTGAAAACAGAAAAGTGGAGGTTTAGACATTTTATACTTTTGCCAAATTGTTATTTCTAAGTGAAATTGACTAATGGATTACTGTGAAGTAATCTGTGGTCACATAAAAATAAATAGGTTAGGGCTTCCCTGGTGGCGCAGTGGTTGACAGTCCGCCTGCCAATGCAAGGGACGCGGGTTCGTGCCCCGGTCTGGGAAGATCCCACATGCCGCGGAGCGGCTAGGCCCGTGAGCCATGGCCGCTGAGCCTGCGCGTCCGGAACCTGTGCTCCGCAACGGGAGAGGCCACAACAGTGAGAGGCCGCGTACCGCAAAATAGATAAATAAATAAATAAATAGGTTAACTCCTCTGTATTTGTTTTGACTGGTGATTTATTTTGGAGACTAGCTATAGTATTAACTACAAGAAGACACTTTAGTTTATGGTCCATCTTTAATTCTGTCCAGAATCATTATGGAAACATCTCAAGGGTCTCCTTTTTATTTCTATACAGTCAAGCTTGATCTCGAAGGACGACTGTGGTAGGCAGAATTCTAAAGACGGCCCACTGAGATTTCTGTCGCTGGTTATTCAATCAAATGTTAATGTAGATAGCACCGTGAAGGGATTTTGCAGATGTAAAATCCTGATCTAATCACGTGAGCCCTTTAAAGCCAAGTTTTCTCTGACTAGTAGCAGAAGGGAAAAATCAAAGTCAAGACTAAGGATCTGACATGCTTTTAAGATGGAGAGCCATAGGGCAAGGACCAAAGCAAAGAGGAACTTGGTATGACCTCCCAGCTGACAGTCAACAAGAAAACGTTGAAGACTTCAGTCCTACAATCACAAGGAACTGAATTTGGCCAATAATCTGAATGAGATTGAAAGCAAAGTTTTCCCCTGATACTCCAGATAAGAGCTCAGCGTATTTGTCACCTTGTGAAAACTCTACTGAGCATTGTAGGTAGGACTTCTGACCCACAGACAGAGCTACTAGATAGATGTTATTTTAAACTGCGAAGTTTGTGGTAATTTGTTATGAAGCCATAAAAAATAAAACAACAGTGTTTCAACAGTTAGATCAGAAGATTGTTCTGTCAATTCTGAGGTTATGTAAGGACTCAGTTTTCCACCTGTGACTTATCCCTGTTATCTACTCATCCTTGCTTGGATGTGATTAGCACTTTTTTTTTTTTAATCTTTCCTGGTCCACTGGTTAGTGCTCTTGCAGCAGATAATAACATAAATGATAAAGGACAGTATTTACATTGTGTTTTCCAAAGTGGAAGCTGCAAACTACCGGTAGTATCTACTAACATGGTTTTAGATGGTTCCCATACCCAGCATTAATTAACACTGAGTCTCAAGTTGAAAGGTTATTCACTTTTCAACTCTTCCAATCGTTCTGATTCAATAAAGGAGAAAGCCTTTGTTTGGTCCTAATATGATTTAACACCTAACACTGACAAGTTTCCCTTTTTAGAGCATGCCTCAGGTGGAGAGCTCTCCACAGTTATAGTAACTTTTTAGAGATTAACATGATATATATATATATATATATATATTGGCAGTACACGGGCCTCTCACCGCTGTGGCCTTTCTCGTTGCGGAGCACAGCCTCCGGACGCACAGGCTCAGCGGCCATAGCTCACAGGACCAGCCGCTCCGCGGCACGTGGGATCTTCCCAGACCAGGGCAGGAACCCGTGTCCCCTGCATCGGCAGGAGGACTCTCAACCACTGCGCCACCAGGGAAGCCCAAACATCATATATTTCATTGTATTACTTTCTGTTTATATTTCTGGCAAGCTATATGCACTTTCTTTCATATTTTGATATCTCTGGAATCAGGATGTGTCTCACAATCTTTTGGCTTTTGCCGCCTCAAGCTGCACTCTTGTCCCATGGAGCAGAGCGAAGCAGCTCTAAAATATCTACTCAGCAACCCCTTCCTAACTCTTCTCTCCGGCCCAGCCCATCCAGTCTCTTTGTCCTGTTCTTCTCTATCCCAAACCCAAGCTGGGAGTCCCTGGATCGAAAACTCAGAAATCTTACACTGGACAAGCCTACTGCAAGGAAAAGTGGATTTATTTGGGCCATGACCCAGTGTTAATATTCATCAGCTATGGACACAGAACAAACTATTTTTTTAAGTTGGGTAGGAAATAGTTAGGAAACTCATCCAGGGCAAAGGGGAAATCTAAATGAGCACTTTCATTAAATGGAAAATAAAACTTATTAGAAGGCATTGTGCAATTCAGTTCAAAAAATTTTTTTTCTTGGTGGTACAAAACATAAGGGTGTATCTTATAATGGTAACTACATTAGTCTCAACGAAATATGGTAAATATACTTAAGTTTAAGTAGAAATTAAGTGAAAAAAGCACAGGTGTATGAAATTATGAAGGTAGGTAAGTAAATGAGTGAAGTTTATAAAATACCTTCTGGCACAAGGAAGATTGAGTTCTGGCTCTGACTGCTAGAGATGTCAGAGTAGCACATGAGCACTAACCTTAAAATTTTAAAAATGTAAGTTCATTGACATATATACACTACTGAATGTAAAATAGCTAGCTAGTGGGAAGCAGCCACTTTGCACAGGGAGATCAGCTCGGTGCTTTGTGACCACCTAGAGGGGTCGGATAGAGAGGGTGGGAGGGAGGCTCAAGAGGGAGGGGATATGGGGATATATGTATACATATAGCTGATTCACTTTGTTGTACAGAAGAAACTAATACAACATTGTAAAGCAATTATACTCCAATAAAGATGTGAAAAAAAAAAAGAAAAGCAAGTCCAGGCTGTAGGCTTCCTTGAAAGTAAAGACACTTCTGACATTCAGTCTCCCATTCCTGGGTAGAGAATCACAGGCTCTACCTATTTTCAGAGTGGTGGTGGATTTAAGGAGAGGCTCCTGTTTTTCTGTGATTGTTTGCTTGGAAAAACAGTAATGACCCACCCCACCCCACCCCCCAATCCCTGTGAGACTTGCATCAAAATTTCAGCTCCTTCTTTATAGCACAAGTAATAAGTAGAGTTTCATTTAGGATGGAGCGAGTTGTCCCAACAGTCATTGACTTATCTTGAACATTATCTTTACTTCCTGAGATGGAAGGCACCACACAAATCATAAGACCAGACTGAAGCAGCATTCTGAAAATGAGCAGATGTGAGCCATAAACTTGAAGCCAGAGCAGAGATTACCTTTTTAGTGGATGTTTTCTTTTCATCTTTGTATCCATTTCCTCCACTTCATATCTCCTTCCAAGTGGGGTGCTCTGAGTCACTGTCAGACAGCAGTGCTCTTCAGAGAAGCAAGATCAACTGCATACGCCTGCTGACCTGCTCTGGGGAGAGAAAAGGCATGGATGTGTTTCTTCCTTCATTCTACACTTCTGTATGGTAAAGCAAAGTTCAAAAAGCAAACTGTGCCATTGGAAAGTGTATCACGTAGAGTTCCATCAAGGAAGTAGAATCACCATGAGTGCTACAGAATGAGAAATTTATTATGAGGACTAGACCTTACACAACTGTAGGAGCTGGGAATCTTTAGAAGGATGCTGCTTCTGCATCTGCCTGAAGTCACTTGGGGCAGTAGGGTCAGCAGGGGGAAGGAGATACTGGATGTGATTCAAGAAAGGGAGAAAACTAGAACCTGGGAGGACAGATTGGAGCTAGCAGATCAGCAACAATGTGCACAAGCTGCAGTGTTCCTGGTGCCCTGCACCAACCCTTAGAACAGAGTGACTGCTCCTTCACTTGTGCCTTCCAAATTCTGTGCAAAATTCTCTTGGCAGCATCCCTAACCCGGTACCATGCAGGCAAAGAGATTCTGGGAAAAATAGTTCCAACCTCGCTAAATTGACAAGGTAGAAAAAACACTACAGTAAAGTAGGATCCAACTGCTGTCAAAGGTCATAGAGCAGAGATAAGCCTAGAAAAGGCCTCCAGGACATATAGCCTTATCTTTCATTTAAAACACACACACACACACACACACACACACACACACACATCCCATTACCAACTGACTTTCAACATTTATGCCTAAAAGCTAGACTGAGACATTGTTTAAGATCTTCAATCAAATTCCCAGGACTGACCCCAGAGCTAAATGGCAGAATAGTCTAGCCATACTGAGGTACTGGAAAATAGCCAGCCCTCCCCATAGGTACTCAGAGCAAAACAACTCTCCTGGGTTGGCTGCGTACAGAACAGATGATGGCAGGATAAAAAAAACTGATATTGGGTTTAAAAAAATGGCAAGACAGGGATGAGCAGAAGGAACAATTTAAGGAGATACTTTAAAAAATGAAGAATTTCAAAAGGAGCTAGGAGAAAACCTATAGAATATTTCATCATCCTCAGACTTGCCCAGATGGAAAGCACCTGAAAATCTATGGTATTCTTTGCAATGTATTATGAAATGCTGATATATTTAACTTCATATGAACTGAGAACAATTTTGCTAGAAGAAAAATATACTGTACGCATGCAATATGAAGTCTCAACCACAAACTTATATGAACAGTGGTTCTCAAACTTGCTCAGGTGGAAAGCACCTGTAAGTCGTGGTATTCTTTTTGGAATAGCATAAATATTGATAGATTTTTAAAACCATGTGAACTGAGAACAGTTTTGCCTAAAGACATAAAGAGACTCACAGACATAGAAAACAAACTTATGGTTACCAGGGGAAATGGGGGGAGGGATAAATTAGGAGTTTGGGATTAACATATACATACTACTATATATAAAACAGGTAACCGACTAGGACCTACTGTATAGCACAGAGAACTATACTCAATATTTTGTAATAACCTATAAGAGAAAGAATCTGAAAAAGAATATAAATACACACACACATATATATATAACTGAATCACTGTGCTGTACACCTGAAACTAACATGACACTGTAAACTAACTATGCTTCAAAAAAAAGTTTTAATCCTAAGAAAAAAGACACTATGACTATATATGTACTGCGTACAATCACTAGCATGAGCACAGGTCTTCAAAACTGAAATAATTCATTGTTTCCAAATATTTCAAATGAAGATCATTCACTTCTTGTTCATATGTGTTTTTCATCTGCTAGTCCAAGCAGCCATAAAAGGGAAAAAAGATTTAAGAAAAAAATTAGAGGTAAAGACTTTTAAATTGAGAAAACATCTCTATTCAGTAATTTTTTTTTTGAGAATTGGAAAAAGCCAGACAATTACCCCATTTCAACGTCCAAAAACTTTAGTCACATAGGTAAAGCGTCCATATTCCAAAGGATCTTGGTTTGAAAACCACCAGTCAGACCAAACACCATAATATACAGATGAGGAAAGTGGCCTAGAGAAATTGTGACTTGCCTAAGGTCATACAAATTATTGGTGACAAACTTGGGCCTAAAAATCATGTCTCAACTCCTAGTCCTGTGCTTTTTCCGCAGTAGCCTGGATCTAATTTAACCACCCACTGGGAATCAGGTGGTTTCTTTTAAGGAGGTGCTGGAAAAAGACTCTGAAGAAGAAGGTCTATGGAATATCCAGGCAGGCTCTGCTAGCAGCGTACCAGCCTCAAACTTAAAAACACTCTTCAGATTCCAGAGAAATACGGTCGATTGAGCACGGGTGTTAAACTGCACTCAATCCCCCCCTCACCCCCAGAATCACACAGAAGTCATTGCAGGAATACAAAAACAGGAAACCCTCCCTGATTAATATCAGCTGTAGAAAGAAAGGAAGGACACCATCTACAACAGCAGTCCCCAACCTTTTTGGCACTAGGGACCAGTTTCATGGAAGACAATTTTTCCACGGGAGCGGGGAAGGGATGGTTCAGGAGGTAATGCAAGCGATGCGGAGCAGTAGATGAAGCTTCGCTCGCTCACCTGCCGCTCACCTCCTGCTGTGTGGCCCAGTTCCTAACAGGCCACAGACTGACAGCGGTCTGCAGCCCAGGGATTGGAGACCCCTGATCTACAAGACAGATAACATGAGATCATATCTCTAAGAAACATAGCAGAATAGATCAGCTTGATGGAAGAGTCAATTCATAACATGTGAAAAAGTAGAGAGACCTGCTTACAACTCTTTTAAGACCCATGATCTTGCCCCTTACAGAAAACGTTTGCCAACTCTTGTCCTAATAAGTTGTAATGTTACAGTGTATAGTATTTTCATCAGAAAGGCAAATAAGTTTTATAGCATGCTTTGATTCTGATCATTTGAGAAGTGGCTCCCTGGCTTACTGTGTTGAGGAAGGTTCTGGGACTGTAAATCCCTGGAAAACTGGTTTGCTTTCAATTACTGATTTTTACCATGTGTGTAGGAGGGAGACTCCCTGACACATACTATGAATTTGCTAATCACACTTTGGATCATCGGGAAAGGCTATGGCATTATTTACAGACCATGTTTTCTTAAGTTTAATCTCTGTGTACTTCCCAAAATTTTTCTTAGCTATGATCACCAAATGGTTATCGTGTATTTCCATACTTGTGTCCTATTCATGCATCTTGGTTGCACGTTATTGTTAATGTCAAATAGGTACGTTCCCACTTTATTTACTAATGATCCTACTAGTTGTATAACTTTGGGCAAGTTACTGAACCTGTCTAAGCCTAGCTTCCTAATCTGTAAAATGGGGATAATTATAAGGTCTACTCATAAGATTTGTGGAAGTATTAGACGAATTAATCCGTATGAAGCAGTGATTGCAGGACTGGCAATGATAAGTATACGATAAATGTGAACCATTATTATTATTATTATTACTCTTATTTCCCTTTTATGCATGAGATAATTTACCCAAGGTCACATTGCTAGTAAATAACAGAAGAGGAATTTGAGCCAAGCATTTAACAGGGTTATCACTGGGTGGTGAAAAAGAAGGTCATTTTAATTTTCTTCTTTGTGCTAATAGTAGACACGTAGTACTTAAATCAGAAAATAAAAACTTTTACAGATGTTATATAAAAAAATTAAAGAATTAAAAAATTAAAATGTAGAAACTGTCACATGTGACATCCCAGATTGTTTACCTGATCATCACCTCATTGCATTTCCCTTCAGCCTGATAATAACTAAACTTTCTATAGTGATTTAAAATGTACAAAGTACTCTCAAAAACATTATCTCATTTAATCAGCAAAGGAATATTTGGGGCTTATATTATTACTGCTATCATGATGCCTATTTCATACATGAGTCAAATTAGGTTTATAGAAATTCAAGGTCATTGTGTTTTCCCTCCAAGTATGTTCTGATTTCTGCTTAATCACTGGGTTATGTATCCTTGCATCACCGGGACCTTTGCCAGGTATGTGCTGATAGTCTGACTGATCCATCTCTTCCTAGACCAGACCCTTGATTTCTCTGCCAAGACATGATATTCCCAGGCCTCATTCCTATCTAAAGTTTGCACCCCTTTGACTACATGGCCCTAGCTCAGATACACAGATTGGTTTTAGATACGTCAAATACAGAAATTTCTTTCAGTTAAACATTGTTCTTCCCTGAGAAAACATTAACTAGCCTTTGGGGATCAGCTATGACGTACGATATACTTTGTGTGAGTTTTAGTTAGAGCCAAATTAGGAAATAGTTGGGAAAAATGTGAACACTAAACACATATAAGACAATATTATTATGTTGTGTGTAAACATCTCCTCACTGTGTGGCCATCCAGAGAAGGGAGAAGGTTAAATAGGCACTTCATGCCCCAGTGAAACTTTTATGGAAGGAATATTGTTAATACATTTTCATGCTATGAAAAAGCATTAATACTCTCTGATCCAGCAGTTCCACTCCTAGGAATTATATTATATCCTTTAGATTCTAATAAATCACATAAACAAAGGTTTATGTGCAATGATGTTCATCGCTGTTATTTATAACAGCTAAAAATTATAAGCAACTTATATGCAAAACAAAACACTACTAAATAAAATATGGCGCATTCACGTGATGGAATTCTATGTAGCCATTAAAGTCATGTTATCAGAAACAATTTAAAAACATGGGAACTTTTCATCATTTATTATTTAATGAAAAAGTTTACAAAGCAATATTTGCAATGTGTTTATTTTGTTTCTATGGGCATAGAAAATAGACTGGAAGAATACAGACTAAAAGGTTAACTCTGGGTAGCCATAAATGATAATATTATTATGAGTAATTTAAATTACGTATTTGTGCTTTTTAAAAATCATTGTTTGCGGGCTTCCCTGGTGGCGCAATGGTTGACAGTCCGCCTGACAATGCAAGGGACACGGGTTCGTGCCCCGGTCCGGGAAGATCCCACATGCCGCGGAGCGGCTAGGCCCGTGAGCCATGGCCGCTGAGCCTGCGCGTCCGGAGCCTGCGCGTCCGGAGCCTGCACGTCCGGATCCTGTGCTCCGCAACGGGAGAGGCCACAACAGTGAGAGGCCCGCGTACAGCAAAAAAAAAAAAAAATTATAAAAATCATTGTTTGCAATAAATGTTACATTGTAATCAGAAAAAGATATTCATAAAAAGAAAAGTAGAGCAAAGATGATAAAGATGTTATCCATTTAGTTTATGCCCCAAGACTAATTTTAAATGAAAGATTTCCTTAAAGAATTCTTCTTGTACATGTTGAGGGGGAAAAATTTACTTCCAGCCCACAGCTTTAGCAACATTTCACTGGATGCATACAGCTATCTAAAATGAGAGAAGAAAATAAGAGCTATAGATCTCAAATTTCAATTTTATTTAATTTTTCACTTCTGAGCTGCACACTTATGATATAAAATCACACATTTTACATTAGTTTTGTTTTGTTTTTGTTGTTTTTGTTTTGGCTCTGTTGGGTCTTTGTTGTTGCACTTGGGCTTTCTCTAGTTGTGGCGAGCGGGGGCTACTACTCTTCGTTGCCTTGTGTGGGCTTCTCATTGCGGTGGCTTCTCTTGATGCAGAGCATGGGCTCTAAGCACACAGGCTTTGGTAGTTGTGGTGCACGGGCTCGGTAGTTGTGGTGCACGGGCTCAGTAGTTGTGGCACATGGGCTTAGTTGCTCTGCAGCATGTGGCATCTTCCCGGACCAGGGCTCGAACATGTGCCCCTGCATTGGCAGGTGGATTCTTAACCACTGCACCACCAGGGAAGTCCCTACATGAATTTTAAAAGCCATAAAAATTACTAATCAGCCTGGCTGACCAGGTTTTTTGTTTTCGTTTTTTGTCACCTGTTGCCCCATATCCATAACCAATTGTTACTACTGTTCAGCATTACACAGACTCTCAGGCTCCCAAGGGCTTGTGGAAAAAAACTATTACTACACCGTTTTGGAAAAATTACCTCTTTGTAATGTATTAATCTCAGTTTTGTTATTTCTTACTATAAATTAAGTTCCATGTGATACCTATTTATACTCCATACCTCTTTTGTCCTTGTAACTTTCCAGATGTTTCCCCCAGCCATTGAATATTTGTGTGTTTTAGAAATTACCCATGAATAGAGTCATCTTCCTAATATAATTGAAATTTATCCTCATCCATTTGTGTTATTTTTCTAATCTTTTTAATGTATCATCTGCTAATTCCTCTTCTAGCTCCTTAATAATGTTGTTAAACAAGACTAGCCTTTGCATCAACCACACCTTTAGACAACTCCCTATATCCAACACATCGTCATTTATCATTGCTGATATTTACGTTCCTGGAGCCAGTTTTTATACCTGTTAGTAGTCTTATTTCAGCCAACCTGAGTTAGTTTCATAAGTAATTCCATGAGATAGTATATAAAGGAATGTACAGTAGTACAATTTTATATAATTTTCACTGTATTCAATTTTCCATTGATTTTGTCATTTTACCTAAAATGGTTTACTTTAAATGAAACGTGACATTGGTATGTCTAAAGCCAAATGCAATATTTTCCTCCCCAAAGCTCTGAGCCCTCCTCATTCTGAGTTTCTTTTTTTTTTTTTTTTTTTTTTGTCATCACTAGTTAGCTAATTGTATAAGACATTATCTTTGATCGTTCTCTTTTTTGGCTCCTGTTATATCTGTCACAGCATCTAATCCTTCTGCCGTTACTCCAATATTGGGACTTTGCTAATGCTGGTCTCTCTATAGTGCCCTCCCTGCCTCTCTTTCCTCACCAACAATGTTAGAATAATTCCTCAAGGTTCTTTACTTATTTAATCTGGTAAACCTTCCCAAACCACCCATCTATCTTGTTCTGCTGCTTTTGCACCCATCTCCAACCCCTGCAGAAGTAATCACTTCCTCTGTGTGTTCCCCAAGCTCCAGATATTGTTATGTAAACTCACAAAATAAAATGGAATAAATGTGTAGAATTCGGAATGACAGATAATGCCCAAATCATCTATATTTGATTTTGTTCTCCATCAAAACACTTCAAGCAACTCAAAAGAAATGATGCTGTGAAGATTTGACTCAGGACCACAGAACTTCTCCATTGTGCTTCTTGCCTCTACTTCATGCTAGGGATAAGAAGAGTTACAACTTAAACCGACTAAAATCAAAATTCTGGGAAGAATGGCTCTGGCCCATTTAATTTTGCTATCTTCCTTATATACCAGGTAATGTAAGTTGTGAGTTCAAAGGCTTTCGCTCCTGTGTGGCTGAAAGTAACATCCTGATTAAACGGATCAATTAGGAAGAGGGTTTATTTTTTTAATTGACCCCTAAATTTGTGCCTAACATTGTACTATAAATGCTAGAGAAGTATTTTTCAAATTGTGTGTTGAGACCCATAAGGAAACCAATTTAGAGTCATAAAAATCCATTTGGTGGGTCACAACTAGCATGTCTTTTTAAAGAAAATGAAATAGAATAGAATAAAATAGAAAACATCAGAGTGCATTATTTACGTACATATTGGATGCCAAAGTAAAATGTATTTTTTTTCTGTGGTTTCAGTAAAAAATATTGAATAATACAGTGCTAGAAGATACAAAAAAATACATGTTTCTTGCTTCTAATATGTTTGAAACTTGTACAGATGAAACAATAATTTTATGACAATATCTGACTCAATTCTGTTTTACGTGATAGATGTGGCTTGGAGCTTTCGTAGGTGAGTTGGTAACATGGTTGGTGGCACTGAAGATGAGTAGCATTTGGATGCTGTGTAGGTAGAGATAATTTTATAAAACAACCATCAGCTCAGCCAATGATTTAATGGAGCAGATAAGACATTTACAGAAAGACTCCAAAACAAGATTTGCTAAAATTGATTATATGAGTAAGTGACTTTTTTATACATGTACTATAATAAAACATGACCACTCTGCCCCCTCACCAACTGGCCAGCTCCCTCCTGCTCTAAATCTCAGCTTAGACCTACTTCCCCTTCTCCAATGGTGCCCCTGTATTTTCCCATTGTCTGATGCCATGCTTAGCACACAGGTTTGCTTTTCCATGCCCCCTACTTAATTGTCAACTCCATGATGACAGGAATTGAACCCATCTTGTTCCCTTTTTCTATCCCTGAGTCTAGCAGAGTCAGACACAGAGTCAGCACTCCATAAATACTAGCTGAACAAATAATATCCAAAGTGACTCTAGGTTATTATTTGAAAATGTTATCAATTCCTTTGCATTTAATGGTAGTTACCATTAGGGAGTTAGGAGTTGGGTAATGAAGAAGGATTTTTCACTCCTTACAAGTATGTATTATCTAAAAAATTTCTACAAACAGGTAATATTTTATAATTTAAAAACAATAATAGTTTTTTATTTTAAATAAAACTGGATTGAACTGGGGAATAAAAGAAAGCTTGATAGAAATCCAGCCAATGCAGACTTCTCTCTCTCTTCTTGTGAAAGGTTCTCTTTGGAGAAGGACTAGCCCATTGTCTTAGGCATTGCTCTGTCCTCCCAAGCATCTCTTCCTTCTTCCGGTGGATGTTTGGTATTTTTAACTTTTAAAATTACATTAAAAAATTTCTCAACCAGAGAAGCATGATAATCTTACATCAAAAGCATTGATTTGGGCTTCCCTGGTGGCGCAGTGGTTGAGAGTCCGCCTGCCGATGCAGGGGAGACAGATTCGTGCCCTCGTCCGGGAAGATCCCACTTGCCGCGGAGCGGCTGGGCCCGTGAGCCATGGCCGCTGAGCCTGCGCGTCTGGAGCCTGTGCTCCGCAACGGGAGAGGCCACAACAGTGAGAGGCCCGCGTACCGCAAAAAAAAAAAAAAAAAAAAGCATTTATTTATCTACTCCTTGCATATGAAAGGGATGCATATGTATAAGCTGTGGTAGAAATTATCACTGGTGAAATTAAAATCACCATACAACTCTGAAATAACAGATTAAAAATAATCAAAATGAATCATTTAATGGAATAATAATGAAAATAAGATCACATGTATATTTCCTATTTTATAGCAGTAGCTTTCTTTTAAATCTATTTTGGGGTCAAAAACTTTTAGAGAAGTAGATATAAGCTCCAGGAAAATGTCTATAAGGACATTCACACTCAGTTCTGAATGTGATTTCAGAGAAGGTCCCCAAACCAGCCATGGATGCCAGAATAAGGACCTTTGCTTTCCAATTTACACAGTGTTGTTCACGTACATAATCTCATATATCCATGCAAACTTCCTACAGTTAGGTCAGGCCAGTTATCAATATTACAAATGGGGAAACCAAGCATTTCAAGTGATTTAAAATGATTTCTCCCTTTCCACTCACACCCCCGCCCCTGCATCACACAGCTGGTAGCAGAACCAAGCTAGATTACAGGTTTATATTATAATTTCGTACTTTTTCCCTAAAGATATTTAATATAAACTCACATAAATAAAAATTTACAAAATGCCTTTTATAGCCGTATTTTGCAGGAATTTCATATGTATATTTCCCTAATGTGAAAACAATGAAGTGGTCATAGTTCAGCATCATTCTCGAGACTGACCATACACACAACGCCTGCTCTCGAGCCCCCGCCAGCTTGGCAAGCCAGAGCAGGAGAGAAAGCTCCAAGTCCACCACATGGCAGACCACCATCCTCTCTCCAGGCTAACAGGCCGTTCTGCTAATGGGCTTTTGTATTTTGTAATTAAATAAAGGAGCAATGTAATGCATGCCTATCTCTTCACTTGATGGAATTCTGGTCTCTTGAGCTCCTTAAGGTATGTGTGTCATAAATAAGTTGCTGATATACTTTAAATGCTTGTAGATTTGTTGGGTGGTGGGGAGGGACAGTTTGTTTTCCTTTTGGGAAAAGCTAGGAAATTCAAGGAAAGGACTTTAAGTAGTATTTTTGATTTTTTAAAAAGGAATAGCACGTGCTAATGCTTTGGTTTCCCTTGATTTCTGCTTTGACAGTTCCTCATGCAAGTACCAATATTGCTGCATCATTATGACTGATGATCATTTGTGGAGTAAACAAAAAACAGTGTCCCAGGATGCACCACTTCCAGAAGATCTTCTGTCTCTGGAGCCAGTTGCCACATTGTAAACGTGACAACATATGAATTGATGATAGCATCTGCTTAATATGGCTTTTGTCCACATGTCACAACTGTAATGTCATTAACTGAGACTTTTTTTATTTGCTCTGGTCTAGTTTTTTCATTTCCTACTCTCCAAACTCAGTTTAATTTAATCAACATTGACTGAAAAGCTATCAGTTTTAATGGTGCTACCTTTTTTTTATCTTTGATGTTTAAGAAACATGCAAACCAAATGTTGTCTTAATCTAAAATAGATTTCGTGACATCACATTAATATACCAAGATTGTGTCTGATATTTGTTAAAAATTAAGAACTTCCACTTGATAGGACTGCTCTATCTAGGAGGTGCTTAATAAATATTAACTAATATTCCTGAGATACCTTTTTATGCAGATGGGCAAAGTCAATAAAGTAATAAAGTCTGGATTTATGCTGAATGTCTTAAGCACTCAATTATTTTATGAAATAACTAATTAAGCTAATTATTTCATTTGAATTAAAAATAATTTTTAATCCTAGAGATAAATGACAAATAATTCAATAAGACAGTATTCTCATCTTTTCACCAGTAAATTTAGCAAAAATTATGAGACCTACTAAGGGAAAACAGGTAGTCTACCTATAACAGAAGAAAAATTATTGACCTATTAACAATTTAGCAAGGCATCTTTATTAAGTTAGAGTATTCTATAGTCAAGACAAAATGAAGATAGCTTAGTCTGTCCTCCAATACTCATTTATGCCAAACAGACTTCCAAATTAATTCCATTTATGCTTTGCATAGTTTTTAAGTGGCAGTACTTGTACCTCTTTTAATGTTGTCTACATCAAATTTGTACATTAAAGGGGAGCAGAATATGCCTCTTTGGCATAAGAATTATTTTAGGCTGATTATTTTTAAGTAACATCAGACACAGGAGAAGCTCTGAAAACTGAGTGGAAGTTACCCCTTCATAAGACACGTAGATAAGGGAAATCTCCATTTGTAAGGGCATTTCCCTTCTTGTACCAAGAAGAGGGGGATGACTAAATCTCTAGAAACTCTTATCAACAGAGAAGGCAGAGATTTAAATCTGCTTAACAACCAGACCCTTGTTTACTGTGCTTTGCCTGATAACCTCCCATACCCGGCTCCCCACCCCCGCCCCCACCCACCCCCACCCCGACCAACCTCTTTCTTTTCTCTTCAGCTGGAGATGGTATTTAAGGTGGTGGTTTGGCCATTTGGTGGAGTTACTCATTTTTCCTGGGTATCTCCCATGTATATAGGAGGTATACATGTTATTAACCTTCTCTTTGTTTTTCTCCTGTTAATCTTCTATTATAGGGAGGGTCTCAACCAAGAACCTAGAAGGGCAGAGGGAAAATTATTTTTCCTCATTTACAACCTCATCTATCAATTGATATCTAAAAAAATTTTTAATACAGTTTATATCACCTGAAACGAATATAATACTGTAAATCAACTACACTTCAATGAAAATAAATTTAAAAGTAAATAAATAAATATAGTTTATAGTTCAATTATAATCAATACATGATTATAAGCTCTTATTTTTGAATCTATCCTCCTCAAGATGAAGAATAAGGTCTTATTCATGCCCAGGAACACCACAGAACCCAGCACTCTAGCACACCTGGGGTGTTCAACAAAAATTTGTCTCTATGGCGATAGTTCTATAGCTACACTGCTCTCCACAGGAGAGTTAGAACCCCTAAGTGTATGGTCAATATTGCCCTCTAGTGGTTAGCATGCCTAGGTGAGTCTTGGTACTATTGGTTTCACCTGAGGTTCCTATTAGACCATTCTTTGCTATGAGTTGTATTTGATAGACTGCTGAGAATTTTTTTGGCAAGGCGAGATCCTTCTCATATTGGAACAGAAGCCTAAATAAAGTATGTAGGACATGATTTGAAGGAGCAAATTGGTTACATCTTTGTAATAGTATCATGTTTTAATATGCACTTTGACAGTAATCTTGTATTTCATGCAAAGACTCTAATTGGATTGAAATGATGTGTTTCAAAGGAGTTTTTGAGGCACCGTGGTAAGGGGGCTTAAAAAAGTCTACCAGAGCTATCAAAATCTACTGTATATGTTAATACTGCCTTTACTTACATAACTTGCAAATGAACATTGTCACTGTGAGAGCAGCTCAATCTAGAGCCATCTTCACTTTCTTTCTCTCTGTTCTTAGTGTATAAGGGAGAAGGACCATCATTTTTCCACTATATTCTCACTCATAACCAGTGATTAGCATGGCTCTTGTATGATCACTTCTCCTCACAACTCCCAGAAAAAAAGTGACAGGGTGTTTGTTACTGGATCAGAGGACGAGGGCTGAATGGATGGCTAGCCACAAACCCTAAAAAAACATAGAAATGCGATTCCTGTCCATGATGTCCCCAAGCATTTCCCTCCCTTCTTCACATTGTCTATCCCCCATAGCATGCAAATCTACATGGAGCAGCACAGCTGAGATTTATCTCAGTGGATCCCGCTCACTGCTTGCATGGTGGGAAAACGGACTGAATGCCTTTCAGGTTAGCATTTGCTTTGTGAAGAGTCAGGATGAAACCAAAGTTATTACTGATCCAAAAATGAAAAGGTGAAAGAAAGGGCAAAAACATAGTTTTGTCATTAATAAAACTAAGAGTGCTTGCACATGTACAGGGTACAATACTATTAACAACACTGGCAAGAATTTGGCATGGAGATATGTCCCTGGCAAATAGCTTGTGCCCTCCAGCTGCACTAGGCATAACTCAGGAGAATCTAATTTGCATTACTCAGCATTAGACCTGGAAAGACCTAGCTCATCCATCAATGGTCCAGACACCAGCAGCATTTGAGGTGTAATTTAAAGTTGATGAACATTTGCTGTTTAGGACTAAGTCTATTTTCTCTTTACACAAAAGAATCTGCACCTGTCTATTGCAGTCAGGGCCAACTGTGGGTAAAACTCTAATTTGTTCATAATCTAGACTTCTAGAGCAATAATGCCCTCTTGGGTCACTCCTTGTTCCCCTTGGTGGGTGGCCGCCTGGCTTCCCTGGGCCTCCTGATGGGCCCTACATATTCATGCAATGTTTTGTACTTGATACCTCTTTGCTTCCCTGCCTCATTCATTCACCCACTTGCCCTGTTCCATTCTCTAATACACTCCCATCAAGTCACGTATTCTGATTTTCAAGGACTTTCCCATCATTAGGTGATAAATAATGGTGATGAGCTAATCAAATTAAATATTCAATTATTACTTAAGTAATTTCTACAGGCTGCATAATTCTCTAGCCCAGGCAAGAGATCCGCAGCTGCCCAAGACCCTGAAAGGGCAAATGTCAAAAATGGAAATTTCAGGGCTTCCCTGGTGGCGCAGTGGTTGAGGTTCCACCTGCTGATGCAGGGGACACGGGTTCGTGCCCTGGTCCAGGAGGATCCCACATGCCGTGGAGCGGCTGGGCCCGTGAGCCACGGCCGCTGAGCCTGTGCTCTGCAACGGGAGAGGCCACAACAGTGAGAGGCCCACGTACCGAAAAAAAAAAAAAAAAAAGGAAATTTCAAGTAAAACCTCATGGAGGAGATATTTTTCAGCAAATAGACATATTGGATCTCTCACATCATGCCTAGTTTTACCCTACTTAACTATGGCACTTGGATAACTGTAGGAGAGCTGTGACCACTTATAACAAAGACTCAACAAAAGGTTCTCTTTGAACCTTGGCTAAAATGTAAGGCATAGCAAAATACAAAGCAAAATCTAAATGTAATATTACTCTACATACAAAGTGGCTAAAATTTTTATAAGTTAGATGACAACAACTGCTGGAGAGCATGTGGAAAAATTTGGTCTCATATACTGGAGTATAAATGGGTACAACAATTTTAGTTGGCAGAATCTTCTAAAGCACAACAATGTATATCTAGCAATTCCACTCTCAAGTAGATTCACAAATAACCTATCTATGTTCACGCAAAGATACATACTAGAATGTTCAGAACAGCACTAATTGTAATAGCTAAAAACTGAAACTGCCTACATGGCCATCAACAGTAGAAGGGATAAAATGTGTTTTATATCCTCACAGTGCAATTCTATACAGCAATTAGAATGAATGAACTAAAACTACACACAGTAATTTGAGTGTATCTCGAAAACAATGTTGAAAGAAAAAAGAGGATACACTGTATAATTCTATTTATACACAAGTACAAATACAGTTAAAACTAAATTATGCTGTTAAAAGGCAGGATACTAATTGAAAGGAGGTACAAGAGGGTACGAGAGGAGCTTTGTGGTGCTGGTTCTATTCTGTTTCTTGAGTATGTTCCTTCTGTAAAAATGTATCAAGTGACATATTTAGGATAACATGTACCATTCTCTAAGTACATTGCATTTCAACTAACAGTCTTAAAAATATAAGCCATAACTGTGCATATTGAGTCCTCTAAAAGATTAGGGATGTTATCCAAAATAATGAGTTACATTTAATTCCACTATGAGCCTGTTTGTAAATTTTTCTAAAGTCACCATTCTATTTATGAACAATAACTAACCTACTGATCAAGTTTCCCAGGATAATTCTCATTTTACATATTTTGCTCTTGGTCATGGATGTTCTAATTTGGGGTCTAGAAAATACAGGCCCTGTAATTATTATTCTTATATCCCAGTGGACAGGATTATGAATATTAGTGATTGTAAATCTAGCAACTTAAACTATTTTTCTGGAATATTTTCAAGTCAATGCCCACATGAAGCATATGCTTGTTTTTACAAAACAGAAGTATTCACGTATTCTTTCTCTTACCTTATTCTATATTACAATGATCCAGACAAAGAAAGAGTACAAAATGACAAAGAAATGTTTAAAGAAGTAATAAATAATGTTCCCAGATCAATGCTACTAACAATTAAGGTGGTAACATAAAGCATCTTGCCAAAACAATTAACAGCTAATCATGTCTGGTGATCTTCAAGTTGTCAATGGTAGTTAAAAAAATGATGAGTAAAAGTGTCAGCTGAAGACCAAAGCCAGTGCCTGCAGGTGCTGAAGACAGGACTGGATGTTATCCCCAAACCTGGTCAGGCCGAACTTCCTCCAGTCAAATTAACCCACTACCTTATCATTTCATTCTCTTTAATACCTTTATTCATGTTATTCTGTCCAGAAATAAACACAATTGCAGCTCAAGAATACAATTTTTTGGTACTTCTACATACATTGCCTAAGAAAATGCTTTTATATTTACATGAGCAAGTTGAAGAAAGGCTATTCTCTGTCCAGTGGCATTGCCTCTACATGACTGATGTCACCCTCTACAGCCATTTCCTAGAGCACAACTTCTCAAACTTTAATGTATCTACCAGTAGCTTAGAGATTGTTAAAAGGCAGATTCCAACTCAGGAGCTCTGTCTTAGGTAGGGCCCCCAATTCTGCATTTCCAATGCAAGGCCTTGGCAAACTTGAAGTAATCACTGTGATCTAGGTTATTATGCATAATTCACAGTCAGAATTTCAGAAAAGTAATGTAGTATTCCAAAGAAGAAATCGCAAGCAAAAGCATTTTGATATTGAATGGCTTTCAGGTTAGGTGGCCATGTGGGGTAAACGGTAGGATGTTTTAATTATTAGAATGACTCCTGGCCAAACCAAACCAAATCATAATGCTGGGGGAGACTTTCTGAACAAATGTGCTCCCAGTGACACAAGAACATATTAAAATTGTCTGTACATGTTGTGCTTCATTTTGAACTCAGAGATTAAAGCATAGATAGAGAAGCTAAAAAGATATACAGGACTTGTATAATGAGGAAGATTTAATGCAACTGTATCCCAGACTAAATCAATAACTGGCAACCTAACTGAGCTAGATATTGAGAGAACATGATTTGCTTTTCCCTTTCTTTGCTTTAATGGATTCTCTTGCCATTGGATAATTCCAGATCTACAGATTTTATTTTAAAAGTTCCCCAAGACAAAACTCCATTTAAGAAGATAATGTGTATGCTGAATAACTCTGATACCTGAAACCTAAAATCATTTATTCTTGCAGGTAACTAAAACAATTTTTAAAAATCTCCTTCTTATTGGTTACCTTAACAAAACATCCTGCTCTATAATAAACAGTGTTCGAATCAGCTGAGCTTGACCGATGTCAGTGTTAATGTGTTCAGTGTGGTTATTTGGAAAAGAAATTAGAAGACATTAGTTAAATGGTCAAGCAAAGCACAGGGGACTCCAAGGAACATTGATAAAGTGGTAGTCATCATTGACAACCTCCTTTAATCTGCTTAACACCCACTTTTTAATCTTTTCTTGAGATCTTTTCTTTTACTGTTGCTAAATTTTTAAATAATTATGTCAAAAGTCGTATAAATTCTTTATCTACTCCACACTTCTAGAGGCTTGATCATTTTTCTCCTCCTGCAACTTTCACTCCACTTAATCTCTCTGTGTACTTCCCTCTCTCTCTCTCTCTCTCTCTCTCTCTCTCTCGCTCGCTCTCGCGCTCTCTCTCCCCACTTCCCTTTCAAATTACTGGGGTAAGTAAATGCCCTCAAATTGTGCCAGGAAACTGTTGACACCAAGATGTCACCTTAGAAAACAGAGCATTTCAGAGTAATCAGAACAAGCCAATCACATATTGACCTATTTATGATCTTTATTCTCTTTTACTCTCTAGGCATCGATCGAAAGATCAGAGAAAAAAAACAAGTTAGTATAGTTAAAACCACTGGTACCAAAGCACAGGTCAGAAGATGTTGATTTGGGGCCAACATAAAATTTACTTTCTTTGCTTAAACACCATGTGTATAGATATTGGCTGAATATTCTCTACAGGTGCAGGATACCATGGTGGTTAAAAGCACATAGTAAATTGCCAGGGTTCAGTTGCTCTGCCACTACCAACAGCGTGACTTTGGACACATTGTTTTGTGTTCTTCTGCTCTGGTTTTTCTGTTAGTAAAAGTGGGGTGATGACAGTGCCTCCCTCACAGGGATGTCACCAGGATGAAATGAGTGAATAGACTTACAGCACTTAGAATGGTGACAAGCATAGAGGAGCCACCGTTCTTGGGTCCCCATTCACTCAGAGATGACTTAGGGAAAATTTTTGTGTAAGTTTGGCTGAATCAAGCATAGGCATATCCATACTCAGTAAAATTAGGCAACCCAAAGAAATTGTGTTAATAATAGTTTTTATTGTTGGGGAAAATGGTAGAGGAACGGTTAAGGAAAAAAACTAGAAAACTGGTCTGGACCTGAGAAAGAATCCAAAGGAATAAAACTGGGAGGACTATGTAAATTTCTCTGATGGGGAAGGGGAGGGGGTGGATAAATAGAGATCATAGGCCTGGAGTCTCAGGTCTTTTTACCCCACCTTTTGCCTCCCTCCCTTGTCTCACTGCCAATTGTCTGATCCCCAAAACAGCACAGAACTCCTCCAGACCAGGGGGTACAAGTCCATCTCCTCAGTGTTATATCTAGGGATAAATTTGTGGTAGGGAAAGAATAGCTCTTTTCTTCTATCCCTGTTTGCATAGGAAGTTTTAAAGTTTGGGTCTTCCACCAAGAGGGAGGGTATATGGGGATATATGTATACGTATAGTTGATTCACTTTGTTATAAAGCAGAAACTAACACACCATTGTAAAGCAATTATACTCCAATAAAGATGTTTAAAAAATAAATAAATAAATTTTGCGTCTTCCAAGCATCTGGGGAGGAATGAGGGACAGGGTGTTAGTCCATAGGAAAGCCTTGATTTCGCTGGTCTCCATGGCAACAGGGGGATGACTGGTGGGCTGTGCCTGTAGCTGCCTCCTTCCCACTAAGCCTCTGAAGGAACTCTTGCCACTACCAGGTTGGCTGGGCTGAGGGAGTCAGAATGTACAATAATAATTATTTCAAATTTTACAAGATTTTGCTACTGGAAAGGGATTGCCCCTTTGTAACTTGTAAGACTAGTTTTTAACTTTTGGAAACTGACTACTTTGTACAATCCGTATGCTAACTTGGGTTGTCTTGGACTTATGCTAACTTGTATGTGCAATCTGTATGCTAACTTGGGGCACTGGACTTTCCAAAGTGCTTAAACAAGGCTTCAAGCCAATCTTCTAGTCTTATGGGACAAGGCAACCCAAGTCAGCATATGGATTGTACATACATTAGTAGTCAAAAAAACATTATTTATGAAAGTAGTGGGTGACTTGAGTGCCTATGTTTTTATGTAGAAAAACACAGTGGTTCTCATAATTATTCAAGTGGCAGGGCACCTGGTAGTATAGGAGCTTTTTATGAAATATCAGAAAATTGTGATTTATTTATTTTAAAATAACAGTATAATTTAGAATAAAAGCAGATGCCATTTAACATTAGATTTTAACATGAACAAGTGGTACCAGGTGGCAAAGGTTTAACAAACTTAAAATTGAAAATATTATACCCATTAACTTAATTTGCTGTAACCTCAGATGGTAAAAGACTGCCATTATTCAACTGGAGAGAACAACTAGGTCTGGCAGGTAGAATACAGTAGCTTCATGAAGGCTTAGTTTGGGACCTTCATTTTAAGCTTCATCAGCAAATCACTGACATAGATTATTCCATGGCACAGAATCATTTATTCATCCATTTATCCAAAAGTGCCAATCGTGTGCCATGCACAGTGCTGGCCTGGGGGCTGCACCATGAGCAATTTGATCAGATTTCAGGTCCCTGATTTGAAGGAGTCTATAATCTAAGACGGGGGTGGGCATTTTCAACAGTATATGAAGGAATCTATGATATGGGTGGCCAACAGAGTAAGAGGAAGGGCATTTAACACAACCTAATGGTAGGAAGAAGGGAGAGATGGAGAAAACTTCTTGTAGGAGATGATAGCTATGCTGATAACTTACAGAATACTGTATGTTTTGATTGGTCTATCAGTAGGAGAGTGGAAAAATAAAAAGTGCTATGTATATTATATATACAAGTATATATATAATGAATGAACTACATGAAATAAACAAACTAGACCTACATGTATAAATAAATTCCAAAAACATAATACTGAATGAAAAACAGTTACAGAATATGTACGCTATAGTGTTATTTAAGTAAATTTAAAAACATACAACAATGCTTTAGTTTAGGGGGACATACTTATGCAATAATAGTACAGAAACATGTACTAGAAGTTAGATACATGTGAAAATCATGAGCATGCTTGTCTCTAGGGAAAGAGGAAAACAGAACTATAAAAAGAAAGGCTTCAGCTGTATCAGTAATATTTTAGTTTAAAAAAATAATGAAGGGAATATTATAAAATGTTAACATTTACTCATTGTGGGTGGTAGGTAAATGCTTGTTACATTATTTTCTGAATTTTTAAGTAGTAAAAATAATTTTTTTCCTAATTTTAAAACATTACCCTCCAAACTTAGCATCAGTGCTAGGAAATAGCTGACTTGCAAGGTAGAAAGTAAGTCTTATAAATTATCATCACAAGTAATTTAGTTCACAGTATCTTTGCTGCTGACACATCAAAAAATTTTTTAGTTTATATAATCTAGTACTTCTTCATAGCTTTTATAACAAATGCAAAATATATGGTTCCAACACTGAAACTGATGAACTAGAATTTCATCTCTTGTTCCTATAACTTCGGGGGATAAGAGGCAAGGGCAAGAGAAAGTGGAGAAGAAACCAGGAGACTCAGAGACTGCAGAGTACTTATGATCTCTGAGTAGCAGTCCCCAAACTTACTGATCAAATCTCATTTAGTAAGTAGAGGACGCTTAGTCTCCATCCATTCCAAATTTTAGCAGAAAAAAAAAAAAACTGACAATTGCAGTCAAATACTACTATTCAAGCTGATTGGGGGAAGAGGGTAAATTATTATATAAACATCTGTTTTAGCAACAAGGAATGGATGTTTGATATGTGAGTGATCAACCAATGTCTAAAAATCTATTTATACATTTGCAAATTTTAGGGTAAAATCCTGTTGATGCAAACACACATCATCACACATATCATTGGGTTAACTGAACGAACCACAGCAAACTGAAATAATAAGAATGAAGCAAAACTAGTAGTAAAATTAAAAATTAATGAAATAATGAAAAGAGATTGGCAGTTGAAACCATGGAAAGTTTCAATCAACACTGATGATACACAGATAACTCTGTATCCCTTTCTGAAACTGGTAGGAATTCCTAATACCTCACAGAGTAGAAGCCAGATTACTATACCTCTGCCAGACTTGTTAGGAAAATGCTGAACTAGCCTGCAGCAAGCACTAATAATTTGCTAATTTTGGTTTATGACTGCCAAATAGCTATGAATCTAATCCATGACACTCAGATGCAGAAAAAGGTATATTACTTTTAAATTCTAGCTCTAAGTTACTATTTGCCAGATTATTGAGAGGCACAGTATCATTACAGGAGGGGAAGACTCACCCCATTCCTAGGGTCCAGTCAGAGTCTCTGGACTGATGCTGTCCAGAACATTTGAGGAATGGCACTCAGGTCTTCGGTTCATTGATGTCATCACCAAGTTTTATGGTGGGCAGCCTAATCCATTTTGAACAGTCAGCTGTCTCCAATCTTTCAGGCCAAACCTAGTTCCCCAAATCTCATGCACTTTCCAGGCAGCCAAGGCTGTTGTTTAGTTTCACCTGGTGCACCGTGCAGCCACTTCACCAGAGAGTAAATCCAACCTGAGCTTCTGCTGGACTCACAAGCCCCCAAGGCTGTCCTTTGTCAGCCTCTGCCTTCTCCCTTTAGTCCAATCAATGCCACCTTTTCTGACTCTCAGGAACCGGCATCAATCCCTTTAATGGTCCTGAAGTGCAAAATTCATTTACTTGTGGGACTAAGATAGTGTATAGAATGCTAGATACTTTAGAATCATATTGGAGTCTGTTTTTCCCGGGGCAGAGGGTCTGGGAAGCAGATGCTTTTTTATTCTCCTTGGGTTTGTCTTCACTAGAAAAACAAAGTCAAATAAACCAAAACACACATACACACACACACACAGTTCTTTTTTCCCTTAGTAGCTCATTCTCTTACTATATTTTAAGTAATCTTTAATTAGGATTTGCCAATAAGTATTATTTGATAAATATAACTAAAAGTTTATGGAAATGTGTGCTTTTGCACATAAGGATATTAAGAAACAGCTTTTTTAATTAGTTTGAGGTCCATGATGAGATCACCCTTGGGCTGAGATACTCGGAGGAAGAATGAACTAGCAGATGAGACAGCCCTATAGGCTACTGGCTTCCTTCTCCTGTAACTCCCCTCCACCAAGTGGAGGTGTTGATGACATTTCCTCCAGGGACTGGCAGGACAACCATGCTCCTACACTGCCCCTCTCTTAGACTGCTGATTTCCTGCCTTCCCACGATGCAAAACCCATTCCCACACTACATCCTTCCATGGACTCCCACTCTCACTTCCCTCTGATTATGGGCAGGGTCAGGGTCTCAGGCCATTTCAAAACAGAAGTCCATTTTGGGGACTAGAGAATATCTGTAAATTCATTAGGAGTGGTTATTAGATCCTGAGGATAGATGTAAAGCAACCAAACCCAATGTCCATATATCAATTTCCAGGAAGAGGTGGCAAATTATGAATTAGGATTCACCTGATTCATCTTTTTAAATTCGTAGGGACGAAAGAAATTGCTGAGAGTGGCAAAGACTGGCTATAGCAGGAGGTAGATATGATGATGTTAGGAAGAACTCTAATGAGCCCAGCTGAGCTCAATGGAGCCAACTGCCCCAGATGCTAGAAATGTACAAACACAAGTAGGGAGACTATGTATTGAAGCTGGCCTGGGGGAGTTATAGACAGTTGTTGTTTTTTGTCTGCAAAGCATTCATTTTCTTTTCTGGTAAAAGCACTTTGATTTTCTTTTGGGTGACCATCCTTCCCCCATTCTTTGTCCACAAATTTGAGGTAGGACTGTCCCTTGGTTGCAGAAATTAGCAGATAATTCAAGTGGGCCTATTTAAGGCATTCCATCCATCTGGCCACACTAATGGTTCCAGGTTGAGTACATGACCCAAGTTGGTCCAGTCATATTAAATCCTGGGACTTCTGCTGAAATTATTAGGGGAAGAAAAAATTTTCTTTTCTCTTATGCAGTTTCTAAGCTACTAGGAGTCACCACATGAAAAGAGCCCACCTGAGAATAAAGCCAAAACAGGGGAAAACAAAATAAGGAGAGATTGATTCCTAACGACAGTCTTTTTAGCCTCCAGATTCAGCTATGCCTGAAACCGCCACTGCCACTGAATTTCTCAGTTTAAAAAATTTCCTTTATTTGTTTATTATGAGTTGTCTGTCCCTAATAACCAAGAGAGTCTAATATAGTCTAATATAAGGAATCTTAAGTTTTCAGACAATGGCCTGGATAATATGATCCTAAGATTCAGTGAGATATTTAGGAAAGCTGACAGTCTCCCCCACAAAAAGTCAATAATAAAGTTCCACAAATTGGGTTTCCTACTGCTTCCCATGTCTCTTCTTTCCCCATGACCTTTGTTTCTATCTTTTTCAGAACTATCAGATGGACCTAGTTCAGGCCTAGGTGATATATATCATGTGAGCTTTTCAATTTAAATTTTATATCTCTTTTAATTTTAAAATTAGAAGATGTTTTCAAGGTGGGTTCCTGAACCACCTTGAAATCATAACTCATGACTGTTTTACAGCCATCAGTATCTGTTCTGGGAAACTATCAGTTTGCCTAGTATTTTAGCAAAAATAACAATTTGTGAGTGGCCCTCCATATCGGAGTGAGCTATAATAGCTATATGTTGTGCTGACTTTTACAATTGCCACAGTATTTTCACATGTATTGTCAATTTACACTCTTTTTCTTTATTTTTTTTGAGGTATGATTGACATATAACCCTATGTTAGTTTCAAGTGTACAGCATAATGATTCAATACATATATACATTGTGAAATGATCACCACAGTAAATCTAGTTAACATTGTCATTTGTACTTTGGTTCATTCATTTATTTAACAAGTAGCTATTGAGTCCCACACAATGGCCAAGTTTTAAAGATAAATATACTAATGCACAAGAGAGTCCTCATAAATTGTATAACTGAATATGAGGTCTGAATTTAAAACCTCATCCAAGATGAAGTGAACCAGGATCTCCTGATTCCCTCAGTGTTCATGAATTTGAACTGAGACCATGCCCTCCAGGAACCTGGAAAGTTTTAGAAAAGGTCACTTGAGGTGGGTGGCTATGCTCTGGATCTGTCCTATTATCACTCAGTAGTGTCTCATGATCCTGAGACCCAGTAATCTCTGGATGAGGTACCAAGCCACCTATTAGTATAAGGTAGACAGTAGATTAGTACCTTTAGACCTAGGGATAATTTTAATGGTTACCTAAACCAATATTCTAATTTTACAAATGAGACAACTAAAGATCAAAGAAGGTAAATCGTCCAAGGACCATATAATAAGTTGGTAACAAATTCCAGACTAGAGCACAAAGCTGATCAAACCACAGGCTAAAAGTCTTAGTGTTCAAGGCCCTCCAAGGCCTGGCCCATCTGCCTCTTCTTCTCACTTGCAAGAATCTGGTTTCTAACACCACTTCAGTCATCCTAGCTTTAGAGGCTCTATGGAACAGAACATCAGACTCAATAAGTTTTTCTAATGATTTTATGGCTTTTTGTTATCGTAGAAGTAATAAATGCGTGTAAATTAAAACATTGGAGAATACAAAACAGTGTAAAGGGGAAAATAAATCACATGAATTCACATTTCCTCATTCAGCAATAAACCACTGTGTGTGTGTGTATATATATATTTACACATATTACACACATACATATAGTAATTTTGAACAAAATTGGAATTATATTATGCATGTTTATTTCACTTAATAATATATCATGAGCCTGTTTCTATGACCTTGCATGTCTCTAGCAATTAATTTTCTATGATAGTATAATATTCCATTGTATGGATGTGAATTTATCTGTTTGCTGTTGTCAAGCTTCTGAGATTTTTCCATTTTTCTATATTGCAAATAATGCTTTATGAGCCTCTTTGTACATAGATCATTCTGCACATCTCTGATTAGTTCTTTAGAATAAATTTTGGGAATAAGAATTACTGGATAAATACTGTAAACCTCTTTAAAATGATTAATACACATTCCCAAATTACCCTACAGGAGAGTAGTACACTCCCTTCAGTGTAGGATTCTGGTCAAAAATGGCTATTATTCCTTTTTTAAAAGCCTTGTCATTTTGATAGGCAAAATGTAGTATCATATTAATTAAATTTGCATTCCTTTAATTCCTAGTGAGGTTAAGCATATTTTATTGGCCATGTGCAGTTCTTTGTGAACTACCTATTCACATTCACTGCCAGTTTTTGTTGGGGTGCTTATTTGTCTTTTTCTTACTGATTTGTAAGAACTTGTTAAAAGTTAAGGAGATGAGAAGTAAAACTATTTGTTTGTAGATGACACAATTTTGTATATAGAAATCCTAAGGCATCTACTCAAAAGCTGTTTGAAAAAGTTCAAGCAAGTTCAGCAAGGTGTATGTACAAGATCATTATTCAAAAATTAATTGTATTTATATACAATAACAACAAACAACAAAAATGAAGTTAAGAATTCCTTTATAAATAGCATTAAAATTTAATATTTAGAAATAAATTAAACAAAAGATGCACAAGACTTGTACTCTGAAAGTGACAAAAAAATTGTCAAAAGAAATTAAAGAATACCTAGGTAAGTGAAAGACATCCCATGTTCATGGAATGCAAGAGTTAATGCTGTTTAGATGGCAATACTCCCAAAATTGATCTACAAATTCGATACAGCGCCTACCAAAATCACAGCTTCAGAAATTGACAAGCTGATCTTAAAATTCATATGGAAACACAGTGGACCGAGAAAAGCCAAAACAATATTGAGAAAAGAAGAACAAAGCTGGAGGACTTAAAATTCCTGATTTCAAAGTTATTACAAAGCTACAGTAATTAAGACCATGTGGTACTGGCACGAGGTTAGACAAATATATCAATGGAATAGAATCAGAGTCCAGAAATAAATCCTTATATGTGTGGTCAGTTGACTTTTAACAAAAGTGCCAAGACAATTCAGTGGGGAAGGAATAGTCACTTCAACAAATAATGTTGAGACAACTGGAGACCTACATGCAAAAGAATGCAAGAGTTTCACAATTTGTATAGAAACACAAAAGACCCCGAATAGCCAAAGCAATCTTGAGAACGAAAAATGGAGCTGGAGGAATCAGACTCCCTGACTTCAGACTATACTACAATGCTATAGTAATCAAGACAGTATGGCACTGGCACAAAAACAGAAATATAGATCAATGGAACAGGATAGAAAGCCCAGAGATAAACCCACACACATATGGTCAACTTATCTTTGATAAAGGAAGCAGGAATGTACAGTGGAGAAAGGACAGCCTCTTCAATAAGTGGTGCTGGGAAAACCGGACAGCTACATGTAAAAGTATGAGATTAGATCACTCCCTAACACCATACACAAAAATAAGCTCAAAATGGATTAAAGACCTAAATGTAAGGCCAGAAACTATCAAACTCTTAGAGGAAAACACAGGCAGAAAGAACACTCTATGACATCAATCACAGCAAGATCCTTTTTGACACACCTCCTAGAGAAAAGGAAATAAAAACAAAAATAAACAAATGGGACCTAATGAAACTTAAAAGCTTTTGCACAGCAAAGGAAACCATAAACAAGATGAAAAGACAGCACTTAGAATGGAAGAAAATATTTTCAAATGAAGCAACTGACAAAGGATTAATCTCCAAGATTTACAAGAAGCTCATGCAGCTCAATAACAAAAAAAACAAACAACCCAATCCAAAAATGGGCAGAAGACCTAAACAGACATTTCTCCAAAGAAGATATATAGATTGCCAACAAACACATGAAAGAATGCTCAACATCACTAATCATTAGAGAAATGCAAATCAAAACTACATTGAGGTATCACCTCACACCAGTCAGAATGGCCATCATCAGAAAATCTGCAAATAATAAATGCTGGAGAGGGTGTGGAGAAAAGGGAACCCTCTTGCACTGTTGGTGGGAATGTAAATTGATACAGCCACTATGGAGAACAGTATGGAGGTTCCTTAAAAAACTAAAAATAGTTTTAGTTTTTTAACTAAATCCCACTACTGGGCATGTACCCTGAGAAAACCATAATTCAAAAAAAGTCATGTACCACAATGTTCATTGCAGCTCTATTTACAATAGCCAGGACATGGAAGCAACCTAAGTGTCCATCAACAGATGAACGGATAAAGAAGATGTGGCACATATATACAATGGAATATTACTCAGCCATAAAAAGAAATGAAATTGAGATATTTGTAGTGAGGTGGATGGACCTAGAGTCTGTCATACAGAGTGAAGTAAGTCAGAAAGAGAAAAACAAATACCGTATGCTAACACATATATATGGAATCTAAGAAAAAAAAAAGGTCATGAAGAACCTAGGGGTAAGACAGGAATAAAGACACAGACCTACTAGAGAATGGACTTGAGGATATGGGGAGGGGGAAGGGTAAGCTGTGACAAAGTGAGAGAGTGGCATGGACATATATACACTACCAAACGTAAAACAGATAGCTAGTGGGAAGCAGCCGCATAGCATAGGGAGATCAGCTCAGTGGTTTGTGACCACCTAGAGGGGTGGGATAGGGAGGGCGGGAGGGAGAGAGATGCAAGAGGGAAGAGATATGGGAACATATGTATATGTATAACTGATTCACTTTGTTATAAAGCAGAAACTAACACCATTGTAAAGCAATTATACTCCAATAAAGATGTTAAAAAAAATGCAAGAGAATGTATAACATACAAAAATTAACTCAAAAGGAATCAAAGACAATTAGAAGATCTAAAAACTAAAAAACTCTTAGAAGAAAACATGTGGATACATCTTTATGACCTTGGATTAGGCGAGATTTCTCAGATATAACACCAAAAAAAAGAAACAGCAAAATAAGAAATAGATAAATTGGAATTCATCAAACTAAAAACTTTTGTACTTTAAAGAAAATGAAAGACAACCCTCAGAAGGGAGAAAATATTTACAAATTATCTATCAGATGAGGGACTTGTATCCAGAATACATAAAGAATTCTTACAACTTAGTAATAAAAACACAAATAACCCAATTAAGAAATGGACAAAGGATCTGAACAGACATTTCTTTAAAGAAAATATACAAATGGCCAATAAGCACATGAAGACTCAACATCATTAGCTATTAGGGAAATGCAAATCCAAACCACAATGAGATAGTTATATCCACTAAGGTAGTTATAAACTAAAAGATCATAACAAATGTTGATGAAGATATAGAGAAACTGGAGCCCTTGCTGATGGGAATGTCAAATGATACAGCTGCTTTAAAAAGCAGGCTGACAGATTCTCAAAAGGTTAAAGATAGACTTACTATATGACCCAGAAATTCTTCTCTTAGGTATATACTCAAGAGAAATGAAAACATATCCACAAAAAAACCCCACAAAACTTGTACATGAACGTCCATATCAGTGTTATTTTTAATAGCTAAGTAGTGGAAAAAACCCAAATGTCCATCAGCTGGTGAATGAATAAATAAAATATGGCTTATCCATATAATGGAATATTATTCAACCGTAAAAAGGAATGAAGTACCAATTCATGCTACAACATGGATGAACCTTGAAAACAGTATTTTTAGTGAAAGAAGAGAGATGCAAAAGGCCACATATTGTATGACTCCATTGATATGAAACATCCAGAACACACAAATTCATAGAGTAAACAAGTTTGTGGTTACCAGAGACTAAAGAGAGAAGGAAATGAGAAGTGACTGCTAATGGGTATGGTGATTCTTTTTGAGGTGACAAAAATGTCTGGAATTAGATAGTGGTGATGGTTGCATGACTGTGAATATACAAAACAACCACTGAATTGTATACTTTAAAAGGGTAAATTTTATGGTGTGGGAATTCTATAACAATTGAAGAAAAAAAAAAAAAGAAGCCAAGTACTAATGGATGGTACAACATGGTTAAACCTTGTAAAAATCAGGCTAAGCAAAAGAAACCAGTCACAAAAGACCACTTTTTGCATAATTCCATTTATATGAAACGTCCTCAGTGGCAAATATGTAGATACAGAAAGTGGAAACCCCCTAGGGCTGAGGGGATGGGAGGAAATGGGAATGATTTTTAATAGGTACAGAGGGTCTTTTTTGTTGTTGTTGTTTGTTTGTTTGTTTTGTGGTACACGGGCCTCTCACTGCTGTGGCCTCTTCCGTTGCGGAGCACAGGCTCTGGACGCGCAAGCTCAGCAGCCATGGCTCACGGGCCCAGCCGCTCCGCGGCATGTGGGATCTTCCCGGACCGGGGCACGAACCTGTGTCCCCTGCATCGGCAGGCGGACTCTGAACCACTGTGCCACCAGGGAAGCCCCAGAGGGTCTTTTTTGAGGTGACAAAAATACTCTAAAATTAATTGTAGTGATGATTGTGCAATCCTGTGAATATATAAAATACCATTAATTGTACACTTAAACTGGGTAACCTGTATGGAATATGAATTACATCCCAATGTATCTTTTAAAAGTAAAGCTAAGGATGTAAATCATTTGAGTACTATATATGTTGCAAATATATTTTTTTATTTGTCTCAGGCCTTGATTTTGTTTATGGTAGTCTTTGTTTAGTACAGAAAAATTAAGTATTCATGTGGTAAAATCTCTTAATCTTTTTCCTTATTTTTTTTTCTTTTCCATTCTAAGAAAGACCATCTTACCATCACAATCAGGTAAATATTTATGTATATATTTTTCTAGTTCCCTTTGGGTTTGATTTTTTTAACATTTAACTAAATCCTTTGAAGGTGTTTTACAGATTTTGCAACTATTTTGAGGGCTTTTACAAGATAATGCCCTTAACTTGGGTTTTTCTTTTTCTTTTCTTTCTTTCCTTTTTTTTAATATTGGGAAAACACGATGATCAGTAGCTAGAGTGCCCTGAATCTAGCTGTATTTCTTTGTTTTGTATTCAGACTGGGTATGGCCTGATTTATCA